>NW_027139356.1:135000-292351 GCF_035084215.1 Heptranchias perlo
AGGGAGCTTTACTCTGTATCTAACCCTGTACCTGCCCTGGGAGTGTTTGATGGGACAGTGTAGAGGGAGCTTTACTCTGTATCTAACCCTGTACCTGCCCTGTGAGTGTTTGATGGGATAGTGTAGAGGGAGCTTTACTCTGTATCTAACCCTGTACCTGCCCTGGGAGTGTTTGATGGGACAGTGTAGAGGGAGCTTTCCTCTGTATCTAACCCTGTACCTGCCCTGGGAGTGTTTGATGGGACAGTGTAGAGGGAGCTTTACTCTGTATCTAACCCTGTACCTGCCCTGGGAGTGTTTGATGGGACAGTGTAGAGGGAGCTTTACTCTGTGTCTAACCCTGTACCTGCCCTGGGAGTGTTTGATGGGGACAGTGTAGAGGGAGCTTTACTCTGTATCTAACCCTGTACCTGCCCTGGGAGTGTTTGATGGGACAGTGTGGAGGGAGCTTTACTCTGTATCTAACCCTGTACCTGCCCTGGGAGTGTTTGACGGGACGGTGTAGAGGGAGCTTTACTCTGTATCTAACCCTGTACCTGCCCTGGGAGTGTTTGATGGGACAGTGTAGAGGGAGCTTTACTCTGTATCTAACCCTGTACCTGCCCTGGGAGTGTTTGACGGGACAGTGTAGAGGGAGCTTTACTCTGTATCTAACCCTGTACCTGCCCTGGGAGTGTTTGATGGGGACAGTGTAGAGGGAGCTTTACTCTGTATCTAACCCTGTACCTGCCCTGGGAGTGTTTGATGGGACAGTGTAGAGGGAGCTTTACTCTGTATCTAACCCTGTACCTGCCCTGGGAGTGTTTGATGGGACAGTGTAGAGGGAGCTTTACTCTGTATCTAACCCTGTACCTGCCCTGGGAGTGTTTGATGGGACAGTGCAGAGGGAGCTTTACTCTGTATCTAACCCTGTACCTGCCCTGGGAGTGTTTGATGGGACAGTGTAGAGGGAGCTTTACTCTGTATCTAACCCTGTACCTGCCCTGGGAGTGTTTGATGGGACAGTGTAGAGGGAGCTTTACTCTGTATCTAACCCTGTACCTGCCCTGGGAGTGTTTGATGGGACAGTGTAGAGGGAGCTTTACTCTGTATCTAACCCTGTACCTGCCCTGAGAGTGTTTGATGGGACAGTGTAGAGGGAGCTTTACTCTGTATCTAACCCTGTACCTGCCCTGGGAGTGTTTGATGGGACAGTGTAGAGGGAGCTTTACTCTGTATCTAACCCTGTACCTGTCCTGGGAGTGTTTGACGGGACAGTGTAGAGGGAGCTTTACTCTGTATCTAACCCTGTACCTGCCCTGGGAGTGTTTGACGGGACAGTGTAGAGGGAGCTTTACTCTGTATCTAACCCTGTACCTGCCCTGGGAGTGTTTGATGGGACAGTGTAGAGGGAGCTTTACTCTGTATCTAACCCTGTACCTGCCCTGGGAGGGTTTGATGGGACAGTGTAGAGGGAGCTTTACTCTGTATCTAACCCGTGCTGTACCTGTCCTGGGAGTGTTTGATGGGACAGTGTAGAGGGAGCTTTACTCTGTATCTAACCCTGTACCTGCCCTGGGAGTGTTTGATGGGACGGTGTAGAGGGAGCTTTACTCTGTATCTAACCCCGTGCTGCGCTCATGTAGACTTGATACAACTTTATTTTGCATGTAGACTTGGAGCCTCCAAGCTCCTCCAGTCGATTCCCAAGCGATTGGAATTCCAAGACTAGATGGCCCATTATTACTTCCCACAAGGCTGGTACAGGTCACAAATATAAGACATTGGCAAACCAAACACAAAGACTTATTCATTTACTGTGTGATTAATAGTGGCAACATTCTGGGGTGAGCAGATTTTTTCCAGTTTATTGTCCAAGTCCTGGTGTTTAGCTCTCAAATGCTCTTGGCATTCCACATGTTTACTTGCTTGCACGCACTGCAACAACACTTAAGTCCGAGGGAGGGACGCTAACCAGTTGCTCATCGATTTCAACCACCATTAATACCCACAGTGAACAACAACACCACGTTGGCAACTCCCAGGCACCAAAATTGGATCCATTGGTCACGCAGATAGCCCAACTTGGGAGAAGGATGATGGACGATGGACAATTTGACAGAGGGACATTGGACAACTTGACAGAAGAACATTGGACAACTTGATAGAAGGACATTGGACAACATGAAGGACATTGGACAACTTGATAGACGGACATTGGACAAATCAACAGAAGGACATTGGACAACTTGACAGAAGAACATTGGACAACTTGATAGAAGGACATTGGACAACATGAAGGACATTGGACAACTTGATAACAAGACAATGGGCAACTTGATAGAAGGACATGGACTACTTGATAATAGGACAATGGGCAACTTCACAGAAGGACATTGGACATCTTGAAAGGAGGATATTGGCCAACTTGACAGGACGACATTGGACAACTTGGCAGAAGGACATTGGACAACTTGACAGGAGGATGTTAGACAACTTGAGAGAAGTACATTGGACAACTTTACAGAACGACATTGGATAACTTGATAGAAGGATATTGGACAACATGAAAGAACGACATTGGCCAACTTGACAGGACGACACTGGACAAATTGACAGAAGAACATTGGACAACTTGACAGAAGAACATTGGACAACTTGACAGAAGAACATTGGACAACTTGACAGAAGGACATTGGACAACTTGACAGAAGAACATTGAACAACTTGACAGAAGGACATTGGACAACATGACTGGAGGACATTGGACAACTTGACAGAAGGACATTGGACAACTTGACAGAAGAACATTGGACAACTTGATAGAAGGACATTGGACAACATGACTGGAGGACATTGGACAACTTGACATAAGGACATTGGACAACTAGAAAGAAGGAGATTGGACAACTTGACAGTAGGACGTTGGACAACTTGATAGGAGGACATTGGACAACGTGAAAGAAGGACTTTGGACAACTTGACTAGAGGTCATTGGACAACTTGAAAGTAGTATATTGGCCAACGTGACAGGACAACACTGGACAACTTGACAGACGGACATTGGACAACTTGTCAGGAGGACATTGGACAACTTGACAGGAGGACATTGGACAACTTGACAGATGGTCATTGGACAACTTGAAGGATGGTCATTGGACAACATGACAGAAGGTCATTGGACACCTTGACAGAAGGACATTGGACAACTTGACTGGGGGACATTGGACAACTTGATAGAAGGATATTGGACAACTTGAAAGAACGACATTGGACAACTTGAGCTGTGGACAATGGACAACTTGAAAGAAGGACATTGGACATCTTGAAAGTAGGATATTGGCCAACTTGACAGGACGACATTGGACAACTTGACAGAAGGACATTGGACAACTTGACAGGAGGTCTTTGGACAACTTGAAAGAAGGACATTGGACAACTTGACAGGAGGACTTTGGACAACTTGCCAGAAGGACATTGGACAACTTGTAAGAAGTACATTGGACAACGTGATACAAGTAGATTGGACAACTTGACAGAAGGACATTGGACAACTGAACAGCAGGACATTGGTCAACTTGAACGAAGGACATTGGCCAACTTGACAGAAGGGCATTGGACAAATTGACAGACAGTAAATCGACAACTTGAGAGAAGTACATTGGACAACTTAGAAGATGGCCTTTGGACAACTTCACAGAACGACATTGGACAACTTGATAGAAGGATCTTGGACAACTTGAAAGAAGGACATTGGACAACTTGACTTGAGGACAATGGACAACTTGAAAGAAGGACATTGCACAACTTGAAAGTAGTATATTGGCCAACTTGACAGAACGACACAGGACAACTTGACAGAAGGACACTGGGCAACTTGACAGGAGGACGTTGGACAACTTGAAAGAAGAACATTGGACAACTTTACAGGAGGACATTGGACAACTTGACAGAAGGACATTGGCCAACTTGACTGGAGGTTATTGGACAACCTGACAGTAGGCATTGGACAGCTTGACAGCAGGCATTGGACAACTTGACAGAAGGAAATTGGACAACTTTACAGGAGGACATTGGACAACTTGATAGAAGGACATTGGACAACTTGATAGAAGGACATTGGACAACTTGACCGAAGGACATTGGACAACTTGAAAGAAAGACATTGGACATCTTGAAAGTAGGATATTGGCCAACTTGACAGTACGACATTGGACAACTTGACAGATGGACATTGGACAACTTGATAGAAAGGCATTGGACAACTTGACCGAAGGACATTGGACAACTTGAAAGAAGGACATTGGACATCTTGAAAGTAGGATATTGGCCAACTTGACAGTACGACATTGGACAACTTGACAGAAGGATATTGGACAACTTGATAGAAGGACATTGGACAACTTGATAGAAGGACATTGGACAACTTGACCGAAGGACATTGGACAACTTGATAGAAGGACATTGGACAACTTGAAAGAAGGACATTGGACATCTTGAAAGTAGGATATTGGCCAACTTGACAGTACGACATTGGACAACTTGACAGAAGGACATTGGACAACTTGATAGAAGGACATTGGACAACTTGACTGAAGGACATTGGACAACTTGATAGAAGGACATTGGACAACTTGAAAGAAGGACATTGGACAACTTGATAGAAGGGCATTGGACAACTTGACCGAAGGACATTGGACAACTTCATACAAGTAGATTGGATAACTTAACAGAAGCACTTTCGACAATTGATAGAAGGACAGTCGACAACTTGAGAGAAGGGCGTTGGACAACTTGAAAGAAGGGCATTGGACAACTTTAAAGAAGGACATTGGACAACATGACAGGACGACATTGAACAACTTGACACGAGGACGTTGGACAACTTGGTAGAAGGACATTGGACAACATGACTGGAGGACATTGGACAACTTGACATAAGGACATTGGACAACTAGAAAGAAGGAGATTGGACAACTTGACAGAAGAACATTGGACAACTTGAAAGAAAGACATTGGACATCTTGAAAGTAGCATATTGGCCAACGTGACAGGACAACACTGGACAACTTGACAGATGGACATTGGACAACTTGACAGGAGGACGTTGGACAACTTGAAAGAAGGACATTGGACAACTTGACAGGAGGACGTTGGACAACTTGAAAGAAGGACATTGGCCAAATTGACTGGAGGTCATTGGACAACGGGACAGAAGGCATCGGACAACTTGTCAGAAGGACATTGAACAACTTGACAGGAGGACATTGGACAACTTGAAGGATGGTCATTGGACAACATGACATAAGGTCATTGGACACCTTGACAGAAGGACATTGGACAACTTGACAGGAGGACATTGGACAACTTGATAGAATAACATTTGACAACTTGACTGGGGGACATTGGACAACTTGATAGAATAACATTTGACAACTTGACAGGAGGACATTGGACAACTTGATAGAATAACATTTGACAACTTGACTGGGGGACATTGGACAACTTGACAGAAGGACATTGGACAACTTGATAGAAGGACATTGGACAACTTGAAAGAAGGACATTGGACATCTTGAAAGTAGGATATTGGCCAACTTGACAGGACGACATTGGACAACTTGAAAGAAAGACATTAGACAACTTGACAGAAGGACATTGGACAACTTGAAAGAAAGACATTGGACAACTTGACAGAAGGAAATTGGACAACTTGACAGAAGGACATTGGTCAACTTGACTGGAGGTTATTGGACAACCTGACAGTAGGCATTGGACAATTTGACAGCAGGCATTGGACAACTTGACAGAAGGAAATTGGACAACTTTACAGGAGGACATTGGACAACTTGATAGAAGGGCATTGGACAACTTGAAAGAAGGGCATTGGACAACTTTACTGAAGAACATTGGACAACTTGAAAGAAGGACATTGGCCAACTTGACTGGAGGTTATTGGACAACCTGACAGCAGGCATTGGACAACTTGACAGAAGGAAATTGGACAACTTTTCAGGAGGACATTGGACAACTTGATAGAAGGGCATTGGACAACTTGACCGAAGGACATTGGACAACTTCATACAAGTAGATTGGACAACTTAACAGAAGCACTTTCGCAATTGATAGAAGGACAGTGGACAACTTGAGAGAAGGACATTGGACAACTGAACAGCAGGACATTGGACAACTTGATAGAAGGGCGTTGGACAACTTGACACGAGGACGTTGGACAACTTTAAAGAAGGACATTGGACAACTTAACAGAAGCACTTTCCAATTGATAGAAGGACAGTGGACAACTTGAGAGAAGGACATTGGACAACTGAACAGCAGGACATTGGACAACTTGAAAGAAGGGCATTGGACAACTTTAAAGAACGACATTGGTCAACTTGAAAGAAGGGCATTGGACAACTTGAAAGAAGAACATTGGACAACTTGGAAGAAAGACATTGGTCAACTTGACAGAAGGACATTGGTCAACTTGATAGAAGGTAATTGGACAACTTTACAGAAAGACATTGGACAACTTAACAGAAGTACTTTGGACAACTTGATAGAAGGACATTGGTCAACTTGCTAGAAGGACATTGGACAGCTTAACAGAAGTACTTTGGACAACTTAACAGAAGGACATTGGACAACTTATAACAAGGACATTGGGCAACTTGATAGAAGGTCATTGGACAACTTACAGAAGGACATTGGACAAGTTGAAGACATTGGGCAAATTGACAGAAGGTAATTGGACAACTTAGAAGAAGACCATTGGACAACTTGCTGGTAGGATATTGGACAACTTAACAGAATTACTTTGGACAACTTGATAGAACAGCATTGGACAACTTGACAGAAGGACATTGGACAACTTAGAAGAAGGCCATTGGACAAAGTCACAGAAGGACATTGGACAACTTGACAGGAGGACAATGGACAAGTTGAAAGAAGGGCATTGGACAACTTGACAGAAGCTCATTGGACAAGTTGAAAGACGGACATTGGACAACTTGATAGAAGGTCATTGGACAACTTTAAAGAACGACATTGGTCAACTTGCTAGAAGGACATTGGACAACTTGCTGGAAGGACATTGGACAACTTGCTGGAAGGACATTGGACAACTTAACACAAGTACTTTGGACAACTTGACAGAACAGCATTGGACAACTTCACAGAAGGAAATTGGACAACTTAGAGGAAGGCCATTGGACAACTTCACAGAAGGACATTGAACAATTTGACAGGAGGACATTGGACAACTTGTTTGCAGGACATTGGACAACTTATAACAAGAACATTGGACAACTTGATAGAAGGTCATTGGACAACTTTACAGAAAGACATTGGACAACTTGTTGGAAGGGCATTGGACAACTTTCAGAAGTACTTTGGACAACTTGACAGAAGGACATTAGAGAACTGGACAGAAGGACCATGGACAACTTTACTGAAGGACCATGGACAACTTGGCAGAAGGAGGTTGGACAAGTAGGCAGAAGGACCATGGACGAGGTGTCTTGTAGATTTCAGGGAACTGCTCTTGTCGCCGCTCCCGTGAATTTCAGGGCAAACAGGAGACGCGGGGTGGCCCCGAGCCCTGTATTCTCTCGGGAAGTACTCGCTCAGAAGTTCCTGCAATGTGTCAGTTTTTCAGTTCCCCACATTGGCTTGACATTTCTGAGAGTTGCCAGTTGGAGCTCGTCTCTCTCTGAGCTAACACCCCTGAAATCACATATCTGTCAATGCTTCTGCTGTGAAGTAACCGAACTTACTGGCTCTGGTCTCACACCTCTGGAACAGGAGCAGGAGCGACACACCGACAGCAAACTTTTGTTTGATCACGCTCCTGTGAAGCTTCTTGGAAAGTTTTCCAACATTAAAGGCGCTATATAAATGCAATTTGTTGTTCTTGTTGTTTTCTCTCTGAAAGACCCCCTGGAAATGCAAACACCAAGAGGCAGGTCTGGGCAGCTGTTTTCCTGTGCAGCCAAGTGGAACATCCCAGTTCCACCCCAAAACATCCCCTCCAAAATGCTCCAGGACATTTCTGGAGAGGCCTCCAGTGGTCCAATCCCTTCCCATTCACTCCTACTCAATAGAATCCCAATGGACCCGACCCCTTCCCATTCACTCCTACTCAATAGAATCCCAATGGACCCGACCCCTTCCCATTCACTCCCATTGTACAGAATCCCAATGGACCCGACCCCTTCCCATTCACTCCCATTGTACAGAATCCCAATGGACCCGACCCCTTCCCATTCACTCCCATTGTACAGAATCCCAATGGGCCCGACCCCTCCCCATTCACTCCCATTGTACACAATCCCAATGGACCCGACCCCTTCCCATTCACTCCCATTGTACACAATCCCAATGGACCCGACCCCTTCCCATTCACTCCCATTGTATACAATCCCAATGGACCCGACCCCTTCCCATTCACTCCCATTGTACAGAATCCCAATGGAGCCAACCCCTTCCCATTCACTCCCATTGTACAGAATCCCAATGGACCCAATCCCTTCCCATTCACTCCCATTGTACAGAATCCCAATGGAGCCAACCCCTTCCCATTCACTCCCATTGTACAGAATCCCAATGGACCCGACCCCTTCCCATTCACTCCCATTGTACACAATCCCAATGGACCCGACCCCTTCCCATTCACTCCCATTGTACACAATCCCAATGGACCCGACCCCTTCCCATTCACTCCCATTGTACAGAATCCCAATGGAGCCAACCCCTTCCCATTCACTCCCATTGTACACAATCCCAATGGACCCGACCCCTTCCCATTCACTCCCATTGTACAGAATCCCAATGGAGCCAACCCCTTCCCATTCATTCCCATTGTATAGAATCCCAATGGAGCCAACCCCTTCCCATTCATTCCCATTGTACAGAATCCCAATGGAGCCAACCCCTTCCCATTCATTCCCATTGTACAGAATCCCAATGGACCCAACCCCTTCCCATTCACTCCCATTGTACAGAATCCCAATGGACCCAACCCCTTCCCATTCACTCCCATTGTACAGAATCCCATTGGATCTAATCCCTTCCCATTCACACCCATTGTACAGAATCCCAATGGGACCAAACCCCTTCCCATTCACTCCCATTGTACAGAATCCCATTGGATCTAATCCCTTCCCATTCACACCCATTGTACAGAATCCCAATGGGACCAAACCCCTTCCCATTCACTCCCATTGTACAGAATCCCAATGGACCCGACCCCTTCCCATTGATGATTGTGAAACTGATCTTTCAGTGAGGAATCACAATCAGGGGCGTGGGGCGAGTGAGAAAATTGAGATTGTGCATTTATTATAAAGAACAGAAATTACTGTCTGAACAACAAGTCCTGCAGCCACTGGACAGCACTGTTCGGAGCAGGAGCCCCTGACTGGAGCCCCTCGCTGGAGCTCCTCGCTGGAACCTCTCGCTGGAGCTTCTCGCTAGAGCCTCACACTGGAGCCCCATGCTGGAGGCTCTCGATGAAGCCTCTCAATGGAGTCGTTCCCTGGAACTCCTCGATGGAGCCTCTCGCTGGAGCCCCACACTGGAGCCTCTCAATGAAGCCTCTCAGTGGAGCCCCTCCCTGGAGCCCCTCAATGGAACCTCTTGCTGGAGCCCCACACTGGAGCCTCTCGAGGAAGCCTCTCAATGGAATTACTGTCCGAGCAACTGGTCCTGCAGCCACTGGACTGCACTGTTAGGAGCGGGAGTCCCTTACTGGAGCCCCTCGCTGGAGCTCCTCGCTGGTGCCTCTCAATGGAGTCCCTCCCTGGAGCCCCTCGATGAACCCTCTCGCTGGAGCCCCACACTGGAGCCTCTCGATGAGGCCTCACAATGGAGCCCTTCCCCGGAGCCTCCCAATGGAGCCTCTCGCTGGAGCTCCTCAATGGAGCCTCTCACTGGAGCCCCTTGATTCAGCCCTTCACTGGAGCCTCTCAGTGGAGCCTCTCGCTGGAGCCCCTCCCTGAAGCCCCTCGCTGGAGCCTCACAATGGAGCCCCTCGATGGAGCCCATCAATGCAGCCCCTCGATGGAGCCCCTCGATTGAGCCCCTCGCTGGAGCCTCTCTCTGGAGCCTCACGATGGAGCCCCTCGATTGAGCCCTTCGAAGGAGCCCCTCAATGGAGCTCCTCGCTGGAGCCTCATGATGGAGCCCCTCGATGGAGCTCCTCGATGGAGCCCCTCGATGGAGCTCCTTGCTGGGGCCTCTCCCTGGGTGCCCATCCCTGAGGCCTGGCTGTGGCTTCTCAGCGATCTGTAGAGCACAGACTTGACCCATGCCTCGCATGGAAAGATGTCAATTGAGTGAGTTCGGCAGCAGCCAAGTCGAAAGGACATTGGGTGCAGCTCTTTCCCTCCCTACCTGGCCAGTGCTGCGGGCCAGCTCCTGCCTCTGGTCGCAACTACGCACATCTTGCGTGCGATGCCCGTATGGCGCTATTCGACAATGCGGGTTTGATTGCCAGGGTCGTTTTGCCCTCCCCCTCACTGCCATTTCTCACACCCTTCCCACAACCTTCTCCCCCAAACCACCTTCAACCCAAAGGTCCTTCCCCCCTCCATCCTCCCCCTCCCCCCCCACAATAGGCTCAGACCAGTTGGCCAGTCTCCCCACTGCCAGTCGACATGAGGTGGGAGGGGGGGAGAAGTTACCGGCCAACTATTCGACCACGGGGACCATCACGGCCGAGCCTGGTCCCTGTCCCCATGCCGACCTCAGCGCAACTCCACGACGACCAGGAGCAGGATCCGGGGCGGAAAGCAGGATGGGGGGAGGGTGGGAAATGGGCTAGATTCTCCATGTTGCTAATGGCGGCTTCTTCCCGACGCCTGCCTTAAAACGGGGGGCTGCTCCAGGGCGCACCATCTGGCAAATTGGCCATCAGTCAGCCATTCCAGCACTGCAAGCGGCCTGACCAGCAGCCTTTAAAGGGCTGCCGCAAGGGGGAAGAAAAACCACGCAGAGCTGGGGAGGAGCGGGAGTACTGCTAGACCCCTCCTGCCCCAACCCCCCACATCCTCCCTCTCTCCAGCCACCTTACCTGAAGTCTAGACTCGAAGGGTCAGTGTGCCACCCAGGCTCCGTTCCTGCCAGCAGTCACATTAACCTCGTTGAATTGAAATAAGCTTTTGTTTTTTTTTATTCGTTCATGGGATGTGGGCGTCGCTGGCGAGGCCGGCATTTATTGCCCATCCCTAATTGCCCCTTGAGAAGGTGGTGGTGAGCCGCCATCTTGAACCGCTGCAGTCCATGTGGTGAAAGTTCTCCCACAGTGCTGTTAGGAAGGGAGTTCCAGGATTTTGACCCAGTGACGATGAAGGAACGGCCGATATATTTCCAAGTTGGGATGGTGTGTGACTCGGAGGGGAACGTGCAGGTGGTGTTGTTCCCATGTACCTGCTGCTCTTGTCCTTCTAGGTGGTAGAGGTCGCGGGTTTGGGAGGTGCTGTCGAAGAAGCCTTGGCGAGTTGCTGCAGTGCATCCTGTGGATGGTCCACACTGCAGCCACTGTGCGCCGGTGGTGAAGGGAGTGAATGTTTAGGGTGGTGGATGGGGTGCCAATCAAGCGGGCTGCTTTGTTCTGGATGGTGTCGAGCTTCTCGAGTGTTGTTGGAGCTGCACTCATCCAGGCAAGTGGAGAGTATTCCATCACACTCCTGACTTGTGCCTTGTAGATGGTGGAAAGGCTTTGGGGAGTCAGGAGGTGAGTCACTCGCCGCAGAATACCCAGCCTCTGACCTGCTCTTGTAGCCACAGTATTTATGTGGCTGGTCCAGATAAGTTTCTGGTCAATGGTGACCCCAGGATGTTGATGGTGGGGGATTCGGTGATGGTAATGCCGTTGAATGTCAAGGGGAGGTGGTTAGACTCTCTCTTGTTGGAGATGGTCATTGCCTGGCACTTATCTGGCGCGAATGTTACTTGCCACTTATCAGCCCAAGCCTGGATGTTGTCCAGGTCTTTTGTAATACGACACAAGGCGTAACTTTTATAAATAAAAGCAAACTTTATTGGATTGCAGGCAATTCAACTTTTCAGTGTATACATAGCAGGGAGAGAGTATTCTGATTCCTAATTAATGGTTTGCAAAATAAGATAGTGTTTCCTTTCACTACGGGAGTTTTCTGTTCAATGAGGTGAGGGATGTTCCTATTAGGTAACGGAAGAGTTAAAATTTCAGGCAGCCAGGGTCCCCATCAAACCCTCCCAGGGCAGGTACAGCACGGGTTAGATACAGAGTAAAGCTCCCTCTACACTGTCCCATCAAACACTCCCAGGGCAGGTACAGGGTTAGATACAGAGTAAAGCTCCCTCTACACTGTCCCATCAAACACTCCCAGGGCAGGTACAGCACGGGTTAGATACAGAGTAAAGCTCCCTCTACACTGTCCCATCAAACACTCCCAGGGCAGGTACAGGGTTAGATACAGAGTAAAGCTCCCTCTACACTGTCCCATCAAACACTCCCAGGGCAGGGACAGCACGGGTTAGATACAGAGTAAAGCTCCCTCTACACTGTCCCATCAAACACTCCCAGGGCAGGTACAGGGTTAGATACAGAGTAAAGCTCCCTCTACACTGTCCCATCAAACACTCCCAGGGCAGGGACAGGGTTAGATACAGAGTAAAGTTCCCTTGACACTGTCCCATCAAACACTCCCAGGGCAGGTACAGCATGGGTTAGATACAGAGTAAAGCTCCCTCTACACTGTCCCATCAAACACTCCCAGGGCAGGTACAGGGTTAGATACAGAGTAAAGCTCCCTCTACACTGTCCCATCAAACACTCCCAGGGCAGGTACAGGGTTAGATACAGAGTAAAGCTCCCTCTACACTGTCCCATCAAACACTCCCAGGGCAGGTACAGGGTTAGATACAGAGTAAAGCTCCCTCTACACTGTCCCATCAAACACTCCCAGGGCAGGTACAGGGTTAGATACAGAGTAAAGCTCCCTCTACACTGTCCCATCAAACACTCCCAGGGCAGGTACAGGGTTAGATACAGAGTAAAGCTCCCTCCACACTGTCCCATCAAACACTCCCAGGGCAGGTACAGGGTTAGATACAGAGTAGAGCTCCCTCCACACTGTCCCGTCAGTAATGGTGGAGAATACAGGGTGATTTGATGAAGGTGCTTCGAATTATGAAGGGAGAGACAGGGTAGAACGAAGCAGCCTGTTTCCGGTGATTGTCGAGGTCCAGAACGGGAGGACACGGATAGAACCTGAGCAGAATGTAAGAGCTTTCGGACAGAGAGCAAGAGAAACTTTTTTTTTTTAACAGAGGCCTGTGAGTCTGTTGAGTGAGGAGTTCGCGACTGAAGCAGAGACCACGAGGGAGGGGCTAGATATGTGCTTGGAGGAAAGAGGGCTGAAGGGAAAAAGATGGGCACGTGGCATTCGGGCTGGACGGGCCAAACGGCCTGCTTCCGTGTTGTCATTTCTACGTGATTCTAGACTTTTGCTGGCCAAGGGTGACAAGAGATATGGAACCAAGGCGGGTTGAGGCGCAGATCCTCCGTTGAACGGCGGAACGGGCTGGAGGGGGCTGAACGGCCTCTCCTCCTGTTCCTGACGCGCCCCCAGGCCGGCGGCCTCGTGGGCGCCCCTCTCTTTCGTTGGGCTGGCGCGTGGCCAAGTCAAGGACGCGCCCTCTCGACTGGTCGGCAGGGGGGACGGGAGGGGGTGACTCGCAGGCGGGCGGCGAGGCAGCGGGGACGGCCGGGTTGGCGGGGAGGGAGGCGGGCACTAGTCTTCGAATCGCTGTGGACGCAGGACGATGCTCTGGTAGGAACGGATGCAGGAGAAAGCAGTGGGAGGGATCCTTCGCCGGTCAATCAGGTTGTTCTCCAGGTGGATGGAGACCAAGTTGGAGTCTTCACTTATCCTGGTGTCGCACACTGAATCCAGAGGGACGTACCTTGGATTGGTGAGGCAGGGGGAGAAGGATGGGAAAACGGAGTTGAGAATTAACAATACCAAGTACGTCTCGAACAAGAAACGACTGCAACTCAAACACATCCAATGAGTGGCTCACTTGGCTCCCACTCTCCCCCCTCGGAGTCAGACGGTCGAGGGTTCGAGCCCCCCCACTCCAGAGACTCGAGCCCCCGCAATCCAGACCCCGACGCTCCCCCCCGATGCCGGTACTGAGGGAGCGCCGCACTGTCGGAGGGGCCGTCTTTCGGAGTGAGACGTTAAACCCCGTTTGCCATGTTGCGGTTGGTGGGATCTTGCTGTGCGCAGATTGGTGTTTCTTACATTACAACAGTGACGATACTTCGAAATAAAAAGTACTTCATTGGCTGTGAAACGCTTTGGGACGTCCTGAGGTGGTGAATCGTGGAATGATACAGCACAGGAGGCCATTCGGCCCATCGTGCCTGTACTGGCTCTTTCAAAAGGGCTATCCAATTAGTCCCACACTCCCCCCTGCCCTTTCCCCGTATTTGGAGGGAGTGCAGCGTAGGTTTACTCGAATGATACCCGGACTTCAAGGGTTAAGTTACGAGGAGAGATTACACAAATTGGGGTTGTGCTCTCTAGAGTTTCGAAGGTTAAGGGGTGATCTGATCGAAGTTCATAAGATATTAAGGGGAACGGATAGGGTGGATAGAGAGAAACTATTTCCGCTGGTTGGGGATTCTAGGAGTAGGGGGCACAGTCTAAAAATTAGAGCCAGACCTTTCAGGAGCGAGATTAGAAAACATTTCTACACACAAAGGGTGGTAGAAGTTTGGAACTCTCTTCCGCAGACGGCAATTGATGCGAGCTCAATTGCGAAATTTAAATCTGAGATAGATAGCTTTTTGGCAACCGAAGGTATTAAGGGATACGGGCCAAAGGCAGGTATATGGAGTTAGATCACAGATCGGCCATGATCTTCTCAAATGGCGGAGCAGGCTCGAGGGGCTGAATGGCCTACTCTTGTTCCTATGTCCCCCTCTGCTCTTTCCCTGTCAATTTTTTTCCCTTTTCAAGTATTTATCCAATTCCCCTTTTGAAAGTTATTATTGAATCTGCTCCCACCGCCCTTTCAGGCAGTGAATTCCAGATCAGAACAACTCGCTGCGTAAAAAAAAACATTCCTCACCTCCCCCTCTGGTTCTTTTCCCGATTATCTTAAATCTGCGTGTCCTCTGGTCACCGACCCTCCTGCCCACTGGAAACGGTTTCTCCTGATTCACTCCATCGAAACCCCTTCAGGATTTTGAACCCCTCGATCAAGGCGCAGGCCCGTACCTGATCTGGTTGTCGCTCAGACGGAGGACCTGCAGGACCTGCAGGTTGAGGATTCCCCGCGGGACAGCCCGGAGGTTGTTGTGGTCGAGGAGCAGCTCCTGCAGCGAGCGGTAAAGGCCCAGGAAGGAGTTGCTGTGGATGCCGTCGTCGCTGAGCCGGTTATAGGAGAGGTGCAGGAACTCCAGGCCCGGCTTGAGGTGGGCGAAGACATAGCCAGGGATGCGTTCGATCTGGTTATGGTGCAGCAGGAGCACCTTGAGGCCGGTCGGCAGGAAGGATGGCACATGGACTATCCGGTTGTGGGACAGGTCCAGAGACTCCAACTTGCTGCAAGACACACAGTTAAAGACTTTAACAGCACTGATGGGATTTCACACTTCTCAATGTGAACGCTCCCTCTACACTGTCCCATCAAACACTCCCAGGGCAGGTACAGGGTTAGATACAGAGTAAAGCTCCCTCTACACTGTCCCATCAAACACTCCCAGGGCAGGTACAGGGTTAGATACAGAGTAAAGCTCCCTCTACACTGTCCCGTCAAACACTCCCAGGGCAGGTACAGGGTTAGATACAGAGTAAAGCTCCCTCTACACTGTCCCATCAAACACTCCCAGGGCAGGTACAGGGTTAGATACAGAGTAAAGCTCCCTCTACACGGTCCCATCAAACACTCCCAGGGCAGGTACAGGGTTAGATACAGAGTAAAGCTCCCTCTACACCGTCCCGTCAAACACTCCCAGGGCAGGTACAGGGTTAGATACAGAGTAAAGCTCCCTCTACACCGTCCCGTCAAACACTCCCAGGGCAGGTACAGGGTTAGATACAGAGTAAAGCTCCCTCTGCACTGTCCCATCAAACACTCCCAGTGCCGGTACAGGGCTAGATACAGAGTAAAGCTCCCTCTACACTGTCCCATCAAACACTCCCAGGGCAGGTACAGGGTTAGATACAGAGTAAAGCTCCCTCTACACTGTCCCCATCAAACACTCCCAGGGCAGGTACAGGGTTAGATACAGAGTAAAGCTCCCTCTGCACTGTCCCATCAAACACTCCCAGGGCAGGTACAGGGTTAGATACAGAGTAAAGCTCCCTCTACACTGCCCCATCAAACACTCCCAGGGCAGGTACAGGGTTAGATACAGAGTAAAGCTCCCTCTACACTGTCCCATCAAACACTCCCAGGGTCAGGTACAGGGTTAGATACAGAGTAAAGCTCCCTCTACACTGTCCCATCAAACACTCCCAGGGCAGGTACAGGGTTAGATACAGAGTAAAGCTCCCTCTACACTGTCCCATCAAACACTCCCAGGGCAGGTACAGGGTTAGATACAGAGAAAAGCTCCCTCGACACTGTCCCATCAAACACTCCCAGGACAGGTACAGCACGGGTTGGATACAAAGTAAAGCTCCCTCTACACTGTCCCATCAAACACTCCCAGGGCAGGTACAGGGTTAGATACAGAGTAAAGCTCCCTCTACACTGTCCCGTCAAACACTCCCAGGGCAGGTACAGGGTTAGATACAGAGTAAAGCTCCCTCTGCACTGTCCCATCAAACACTCCCAGGGCAGGTACAGGGTTAGATACAGAGTAAAGCTCCCTCTACACTGCCCCATCAAACACTCCCAGGGCAGGTACAGGGTTAGATACAGAGTAAAGCTCCCTCTACACTGTCCCATCAAACACTCCCAGGGCAGGTACAGGGTTAGATACAGAGAAAAGCTCCCTCGACACTGTCCCATCAAACACTCCCAGGACAGGTACAGCACGGGTTAGATACAAAGTAAAGCTCCCTCTACACTGTCCCATCAAACACTCCCAGGGCAGGTACAGGGTTAGATACAGAGAAAAGCTCCCTCGACACTGTCCCATGAAACACTCCCAGGACAGGTACAGCACGGGTTAGATACAAAGTAAAGCTCCCTCTACACTGTCCCATCAAACACTCCCAGGGCAGGTACAGGGTTAGATACAGAGTAAAGCTCCCTCTACACTGTCCCATCAAACACTCCCAGGGCAGGTACAGGGTTAGATACAGAGTAAAGCTCCCTCTACACCGTCCCATCAAACACTCCCAGGGCAGGTACAGGGTTAGATACAGAGTAAAGCTCCCTCTACACCATCCCATCAAACACTCCCAGGGCAGGTACAGGGTTAGATACAGAGTAAAGCTCCCTCTACACTGTCCCATCAAACACTCCCAGGGGCAGGTACAGGGTTAGATACAGAGTAAAGCTCCCTCTACACTGTCCCATCAAACACTCCCAGGGCAGGTACAGGGTTAGATACAGAGTAAAGCTCCCTTTCTCTTTTGTCATCAGGGAGTTATGGAAAGAGTAGGCTCCTGGGCAGGTTTCATTTCCCTGCCAGCCTCCGCACGAGTCGAGGGAGGCCGAGTGGCCTCGGATTTCGGAGCTGTCCTGTTCCCTGAAGTCCCATTCTCTTCTGATTAAGCTGATTGGAAGCAGATGGTTCCTGTCGCTCGAAGGCTTTGTTATGAAAGGCGCATCAAAGTCCATCGTAGGGACGCATATGGCACTCGTTAGTTTTATTGCTATGTACTTGGCAATGTGACCCCCCCCCCGCCCCCCCCCTCACTCTCCCTCCCGTCCCTGGCCTCGAGGCCGTGGAAATTGCACTAAACTGGTACTCCGACTCCCAGCTGGGGCGAGTTGGCATCGGAGCCGATGCTCAATGAAAGACAGCCGGGAGAGAGGTGTTTCCGTGCAAGATCCCGAAGTCTCTGGGCTGTTGTTGTCCCGGGCCCCAGAAGCCGAACGCACCGCCATTTATTTGGGTTGACAGAGTCTCGAGGTGTTTAACATGGGCGTCGCCAGTCTGAATCCCAGCATCACTTCCATTCACTGCCCAGTTGTACGTGTTAAGTTATAACTTAACTTGTACATGTCCCAGCTCCTTTTAAGATGCAGAGTAAGACCGTTCTCTGCGTTCTTCCAACTCTTGTCCATCCCCCCGATTCCCATCGCTCCACCATTGGCGGCCGTGCCTTCAGCCTCCTCGGCCCCAAGCTCTGGAATTCCCTCCCTGAACCTCTCCACCTCTCTCTCTCTCCTTTAAGACGCTCCTTAAAACCGACCTCTTTGACCGAGCTTTTGGTCACCTGTCCTAGTATCTCCTTAAGTGGCTCGGTGTCAGATTTTGTCTGATTTGCGCTCCTGGGAAGGGCGTTGGGGGACGATTAACTACGTTAAGTTGTTATTGGCAACACGGTGACTGGATCGATTGGCAGACTGGGTGGGGTCAAGGGTCAAATCGCGACCTTTCACCTCCAAGAGTTGTCCAAAGCTCAGTCGCCTGTCCCCCTATCCCACACTAAGCCCTGTTCTTGCTCGACCTACACCGGCAAACTGTCCCGCAGAGTACTACTTTTGAATTATGCTCCTTGTTAGGCCTCAGCTGGAGTATTGTGGCCAATTCTGGGCACCACACTTTCGGAAGGATGTCAGGGCCTAAGAGAGGGTGCAGAGGAGATTTACTGGAACGGTCCCAGGGATGAGGGGACTCCAGTTGTGTGGAGAGACTGGAGAATCTGGGATTGTTCTCCTCAGAGCAGAGAAGGTTCAGGGGAGATTTGATCGAGGCGTTCAAAATCAGGAAGAGGTTTTTATCGAGTAAATAAGGAGAAACTGTTTCCAGTGGGCAGGAGGGTCGGTGACCAGAGGACACGGATTTAAGATAATCGGGGAAAGAACCAGGGCGGGAAATGAGGAGACATGTTTTACGCAGCGAGTTGTTCTGATCTGGAATTCACTGCCTGAACGGGCGGTGGAAGCAGATTCAATAATAACTTTCAAAAGGGAATTGGATAAATACTTGAAGGGGAAAAATTTGCAGGGGAAAGAGTAGGGGGGAGTGTGGGACAAATTGGACAGCTCTTTCAAAGAGCCGGCACAGGCACGATGGGCCGAACGGCCTCTTTCTGTGCTATACTATTCAATGATTGTCTCCCAACCCTGTCCCTGCAACCTGCCTTACACACCCCCAACCCTCCCGTTTCCTTCAGTCCTTCAGCGTTGGGGCTCCTCTCTCTCTCTGCGCCCCCCACCCCCCCCCCTCAATCTTCTCGCCCTGCCATTGATGGCAGACCTTTCAGTCACCTCTGGTCCTCGCCCTGGGATTCCATCCCCAAATCAGGCGGGCGCCACTTACAAGGCATGTTTCTCGATGATGTTTCAGGCTCGCTCGCATGGGACAGTCCCGGTGGGGGTCTCACTCTCTCCCTCTCCGAGTCGGAAGGTCGAGGGTCCGAGCCCCCACTCCAGAGACTCGAGCCCCGAAATCCGGTCCCGACACTCCCCCCTCCGGTGCCAGTAACTGAGGGAGCGCCGCACTGTCGGAGGGGCCGTCTTTCGGGATGAGACGTTAAACTGAGGCCCCCCTCCCGCCGTCTGCCCTTTCAGGTGGGACGTAAAAGATCCCACGGCCGCTATTGGAAGAAGAGCAGAGGGAGGAGGAGTTCTCCCCGGGGTCCTGGGGCCGATATTTATCCCTCGACCAACAGCACTAAAAAAACAGATGATCTGGTCATTTAGCACATCGCTGTTTGTGGGATCTTGCTGTGCGCAAATCGGCTGCCGCGTTTCCCGCATTACAACAGTGGCCGCACTTCAAAAAAAAAAGTACTTCATTGGCCGTGAAACACTTTGGGACGTCCTGAGATGGTGAAAGGGGCCGGAGAGATGGGAGTTCCTTATTTTCTTTTACATTGGGGAGGCAACAGAGTGGAGATCAGCGAGATGGCCTGAAGATTGAGAGTGGGTGTGTCAGTCAGGAATTCGACTCCACGATGGCTGCTCATCACCCAACAAGCCCCATCCTGTGTCGCGACGCTCCTGCTGATTATTATCAGTAACGTAAATGCCTTGATTTCTTGAAGACAATAATAATTTTCCGGCTCCCCGCTCCTCCCCCCGACTCCATTCCCCCGTCTGAAGGTGTTACACAGGGACAGGGGGAGGCCATTCAGCCCCTTGTTGCATAGGAACAGGGGGAGGCCATTCAGCCCCCTCGAGCCTGTTACACAGGAACAGGAGGAGGCCATTCAGCCCCTCGAGCCTGTTGCATAGGAACAGGAGGAGGCCATTCAGCCCCTCGAGCCTGTTGCATAGGAACAGGGGGAGGCCATGCAGCCCCTCGAGCCTGTTGCATAGGAACAGGAGGAGGCCATTCAGCCCCTCGAGCCTGTTGCATAGGAACAGGAGGAGGCCATTCAGCCCCTCGAGCCTGTTGCATAGGAACAGGGGGAGGCCATTCAGCCCCTCGAGCCTGTTACGCAGGAACAGGAGGAGGCCCATTGAGCCCCTTGTTGCATAGGAACAGGGGGAGGCCATTCAGCCCCTCGAGCCTGTTACACAGGAACAGGAGGAGGCCATTCAGCCCCTCGAGCCTGTTACACAGGAACAGGAGGAGGCCATTCAGCCCCTCGTGCCTGTTACGCAGGAACAGGAGGAGGCCCATTGAGCCCCTCGAGCCTGTTACACAGGAACAGGAGAAGGCCATTCAGCCCCTCGAGCCTGTTACACAGGAACAGGAGGAGGCCATTCAGCCCCTCGAGCCTGTTACGCAGGAACAGGAGGAGGCCCATTGAGCCCCTTGTTGCATAGGAACAGGGGGAGGCCATTCAGCCCCTCGAGCCTGTTACACAGGAACAGGAGGAGGCCATTCAGCCCCTCGTGCCTGTTACGCAGGAACAGGAGGAGGCCCATTGAGCCCCTCGAGCCTGTTACACAGGAACAGGAGGAGGCCATTCAGCCCCTCGAGCCTGTTACACAGGAACAGGAGGAGGCCATTCAGCCCCTCGAGCCTGTTACACAGGAACAGGAGGAGGCCCATTGAGCCCCTCGAGCCTGTACATAGGAACAGGAGGAGGCCCATTCAGCCCCTCGAGCCTGTTGCATAGGAACAGGAGGAGGCCATTCAGCCCCTCGAGCCTGTTACGCAGGAACAGGAGGAGGCCCATTGAGCCCCTCTAGCCTGTTACACAGGAACAGGAGGAGGCCATTCAGCCCCTTGTTGCATAGGAACAGGGGGAGGCCATTCAGCCCCTCGAGCCTGTTACACAGGTACAGGAGGAGGCCATTCAGCCCCTCTAGCCTGTTCCGCCATTCAATTAGATCATGGCTGATCTGTATCTTAACTCCATTTACCCACCTTGGTTCCGTAACCCTTAATCTCCTCACCCAACAAAAATCTACCAATCAATCAACACTGTCTTTCTCAATGTCCTCCCCAGGCAGCCCATTCCACAACTCAATTGCCTTTGGAGGGGAAAACATTCCCTACGATTATAGGAGTACAGGTTCATAGCTCCTTGAAAGTGGAGTCACAGGCGGACAGGGTGGTGAAGAAGGCATTCGGCATGCTTGGTTTCATTGGTCAGAACATTGAATACAGGAGTTGGGATGTCTTGTTGAAGTTGTACAAGACATTAGTAAGGCCACACTTGGAATACTGTGTACAGTTCTGGTCACCCTATTATAGAAAGGATATTATTAAACTAGAAAGAGTGCAGAAAAGATTTACTAGGATGCCACCGGGACTTGATGGTTTGACTTATAGGGAGAGGTTGGATAGACTGAGACTTTTTTCCCTGGAGAGTAGGAGGTTTAGGGGTGATCTTATAGAAGTCTATAAAATAATGAGGGGCATAGATAAGGTAGATAGTCAAAATCTTTTCCCAAAGGTAGGGGAGTCTATAACGAGGGGGCATAGATTTAAGGTGAGAGGGGAGAGATACAAAAGGGTCCAGAGGGGCAATTTTTTCACTCAAAGGGTGGTGAGTGTCTGGAACGAGCTGCCAGAGGCAGTAGTAGAGGCGGGTACAATTTTGTCTTTTAAAAAGCATTTGGACAGTTACATGGGTAAGATGGGTATAGAGGGATATGGGCCAAGTGCAGGCAATTGGGACTAGCTTAGTGGTATAAACTGGGCGACATGGACATGTTGGGCCGAAGGGCCTGTTTCCATGTTGTAAACTTCTATGATTCTATTTGCCCCCTCGCTCCCCACCTCCTCAGTCTCATCTTGTGCCCCACCCTGGGATTTGAACCCTTCATCGAAGTGAGCCATTTTCCCGCAAAGAAAACAAACCCAGCTTCCCTAAGGTGTCGGCCCTGGCTCAGTGGGGCCTCACTCTCTCCCCTCGGAGTCCGAAGGTCGGGGGTTCGAGACCCCCCCGCTCCACAGACTCGAGCCCCGTAATCCAGGCCCCGACACTCCCCTCCCCGGTGCCGGAACTGAGGGAGCGCCGCACTGTCGGAGGGGGCCGTCTTTCGGGACGAGACGTTAAACCGAGGCCCCCCCTCCGTCTGCCCTCTCAGGTGGGACGTAAAAGATCCCACGGCCGCTATTGGAAGAAGAGCAGGGGGGCGGGGCGGCAGAGGGGGTGGGGAGTTCTCCCCGGTGTCCTGGGGCCGATATTTATCCCACAACCAACATCACTAACAAATAGATTATCTGGTCGTTTATCTCATTTGCTGTTTGTGGGATCTTGCTGTGTACAAATTGGCTGCCGCATTTCCTACATTACAACAGTGACTACACTTCAAAAGTACTTCATTGGCTGTAAAACGCTTTGGGACGTCCTGAGGTGGTGAAAGCATCTATAGAAATGGGAGTCTTTCTTTAACGTAACAACAATTGCATTTATATAGCGACTTTAACGTAGTAAAACATCCCCAAGGCCCTTCAGAGGAGCGTCAATCAGGCAAAATTTGACACCGAGCCACATAAGGAGATATTAGGACCGGTGACCAAAAGCTCGGTCAAAGAGGGAGGTTTTAAGGAGCGTCTTAAAGGAGGAGAGAGAGAGAGGCGGAGAGGTTTAGGGAGGGAATTCCAGAGCTTAGGGCCGAGGCGGCTGAAGGCACGGCCGCCAATGGCGGAGCGATGGGAATCGGGGATAGGCCGAGGGAACGCAGAGATCTCGGAGGGTCGTAGGGGCTGGAGGAGGTTACAGAGATAGGGAGGGGGGGCGAGGGCCATGGAGGGATTTGAAAACAAGGATGGGAACTTTAAAATCGAGGTGTTGTTCGACTGGGAGCCAATGTAGGTTTTCCAGATACGATGGATAGGCGCCAGAGTAGCAAATGTGACCATCACTGATTCATGGAGTACCCCCTCCAAACCCCTCTCAAGGACAGTAATTACAGAGAATGACATCCAATTTGCAGCACAGAAACAGGCCATTCGGCCCAACTGGTCTATCCCGGTGTTTATGCTCCACACGAGCCTCCTCCCTCCCTACTCCATCTCACCCTATCACCCTCTCCTTCTATTCCTTTCTCCCCTCATGTGTTTATCGAGCTTCCCCTTAAATCCATCGATTCTATTCCCCTCGACCACTCCCTGTGGGAGCGAGTTCCACATTCCCACCGCTCTCTGGGTGAAGGAGTTTCTCCTGAATTCCCCGATTGGATTTATCAGTGACTCTCTTATATCGATGGCCCCCTCGTCCTGGTCTCCCCCGCAATTGGAACCATCTTCTCTCCGTCTACCCTATCGAAACCCCTTTCGTCATGTTAAAGACCCCCATCGGGTCAACCCCTCAGCCCTTCCCTTTTCTCGAGAAAAGAGCCCCGGCCTGTTCAGCCTTTTCTTTGATTAGATGAGCATTGAGTTCCAGACAGGGCTTGCTTTTTGCATTGAAAACCGTGCGGCAATTCAGTAAAGCACACACCGCATTTAGAACAGAGCACCAGGCCAAAACAAACTACCTCGTAAATTCCCACTCAGAATGGAAGCCAGGGCCTTGTGGATTCTGTGGTTTTCACAACGGTTTTCTTTAAGAATGTTATAACGGTCTGATTTATCTCTCTCTCTCTCTCTTTTAGAACAATCGTTATCAGGCTGGTCCCCTTGACGCTCGATTTTCCTGCGGTGAGTTGCCACGCTAGGCCTCAGACCGTTGCCGGGGCAGCCTGCGAGGTTCACCGCCCCCTTCCCCCTCCACACATCTTTCCCGTGTGGCCACGGCAGCGGAAAGCAGCTCCAGCACTCGTGTTTGTGCAGTGCCCTTCGATAGCAGGCCGTCTCGGAGATCAGGAGAGGGGGGTCGGGGAAGATCGAAAGGGTGGGGGAAAGAAAGACTGAAAGAAAAGAGGGAGGGAGGGAAAGAAAGAAAGGAGGGAGGGAGGGAGGGAGGGAAAGAAAGGAAGAGAGAACGAAAGAGAGAAAGAAAGAAAGGAGGGAGGGAAAGAAAGAAAGAAAGAAAGAAAGAAAGAGAGAACGAAAGAGAGAAAGAAAGAAAGGAGGGAGGGAAAGAAAGAAAGAAAGAGAGAACGAAAGAGAGAAAGAAAGAAAGGAGGGAGGGAAAGAAAGAAAGAAAGAAAGAGAGAACGAAAGAGAGAAAGAAAGAAAGGAGGGAGGGAAAGAAAGAAAGAAAGAAAGAGAGAACGAAAGAGAGAAAGAAAGAAAGGAGGGAGGGAAAGAAAGAAAGAAAGAAAGAGAGAACGAAAGAGAGAAAGAAAGAAAGGAGGGAGGGAAAGAAAGCAAGAGAGAACGAAAGAGAGAAAGAAAGAAAGGAGGGAGGGAAAGAAAGAAAGAAAGAAAGAGAGACGGAAAGAGAGAAAGAAAGAAAGGAGGGAGGGAGGGAGGGAAAGAAAGAAAGAGAGAGAGAAAAAGAGCATGGAGGGAAAGAATGAAAGAGAGAACGAAAGAGAGAATGAAAGAAAGGAGGGAGGGAAAGAAAGAGAGAAAGAAAGAAAGAAAGAGAGAAAGGAGGGAGGGAAAGAAAGAAAGAGAGAACAAAAGAAAGAAAGAGAGAACGAAAGAGAGAAAGAAAGAAAGGAGGGAGGGAAAGAAAGAAAGAAAGAAAGAGAGAACGAAAGAGAGAAAGAAAGAAAGGAGGGAGGGAAAGAAAGAAAGAGAGAACGAAAGAGAGAAAGAAAGAAAGGAGGGAGGGAAAGAAAGAAAGAAAGAAAGAGAGAACGAAAGAGAGAAAGAAAGAAAGGAGGGAGGGAAAGAAAGAAAGAAAGAAAGAGAGAACGAAAGAGAGAAAGAAAGAAAGGAGGGAGGGAAAGAAAGAAAGAAAGAAAGAGAGAACGAAAGAGAGAAAGAAAGAAAGGAGGGAGGGAAAGAAAGAGAGAAAGAAAGAAAGAAAGAGAGAAAGGAGGGAGGGAAAGAAAGAAAGAGAGAACAAAAGAAAGAAAGAGAGAACGAAAGAGAGAAAGAAAGAAAGGAGGGAGGGAAAGAAAGGAAGAGAGAACGAAAGAGAGAAAGAAAGAAAGGAGGGAGGGAAAGAAAGAAAGAAAGAAAGAAAGAAAGAGAGAACGAAAGAGAGAAAGAAAGAAAGGAGGGAGGGAAAGAAAGAAAGAAAGAGAGAACGAAAGAGAGAAAGAAAGAAAGGAGGGAGGGAAAGAAAGAAAGAAAGAAAGAGAGAACGAAAGAGAGAAAGAAAGAAAGGAGGGAGGGAAAGAAAGAAAGAAAGAAAGAGAGAACGAAAGAGAGAAAGAAAGAAAGGAGGGAGGGAAAGAAAGAAAGAAAGAAAGAGAGAACGAAAGAGAGAAAGAAAGAAAGGAGGGAGGGAAAGAAAGCAAGAGAGAACGAAAGAGAGAAAGAAAGAAAGGAGGGAGGGAAAGAAAGAAAGAAAGAAAGAGAGACGGAAAGAGAGAAAGAAAGAAAGGAGGGAGGGAGGGAGGGAAAGAAAGAAAGAGAGAGAGAAAAAGAGCATGGAGGGAAAGAATGAAAGAGAGAACGAAAGAGAGAATGAAAGAAAGGAGGGAGGGAAAGAAAGAGAGAAAGAAAGAAAGAAAGAGAGAAAGGAGGGAGGGAAAGAAAGAAAGAGAGAACAAAAGAAAGAAAGAGAGAACGAAAGAGAGAAAGAAAGAAAGGAGGGAGGGAAAGAAAGAAAGAAAGAAAGAGAGAACGAAAGAGAGAAAGAAAGAAAGGAGGGAGGGAAAGAAAGAAAGAGAGAACGAAAGAGAGAAAGAAAGAAAGGAGGGAGGGAAAGAAAGAAAGAAAGAAAGAGAGAACGAAAGAGAGAAAGAAAGAAAGGAGGGAGGGAAAGAAAGAAAGAAAGAAAGAGAGAACGAAAGAGAGAAAGAAAGAAAGGAGGGAGGGAAAGAAAGAAAGAAAGAAAGAGAGAACGAAAGAGAGAAAGAAAGAAAGGAGGGAGGGAAAGAAAGAGAGAAAGAAAGAAAGAAAGAGAGAAAGGAGGGAGGGAAAGAAAGAAAGAGAGAACAAAAGAAAGAAAGAGAGAACGAAAGAGAGAAAGAAAGAAAGGAGGGAGGGAAAGAAAGAAAGAAAGAAAGAGAGAACGAAAGAGAGAAAGAAAGAAAGGAGGGAGGGAAAGAAAGAAAGAGAGAACGAAAGAGAGAAAGAAAGAAAGGAGGGAGGGAAAGAAAGAAAGAAAGAAAGAGAGAACGAAAGAGAGAAAGAAAGAAAGGAGGGAGGGAAAGAAAGAAAGAAAGAAAGAGAGAACGAAAGAGAGAAAGAAAGAAAGGAGGGAGGGAAAGAAAGAAAGAAAGAAAGAGAGAACGAAAGAGAGAAAGAAAGAAAGGAGGGAGGGAAAGAAAGAAAGAGAGAACGAAAGAGAGAAAGAAAGAAAGGAGGGAGGGAAAGAAAGAAAGAAAGAAAAAGAAACGGAAAGAGAGAAAGAAAGAAAGGAGGGAGGGAGGGAGGGAAAGAAAGAAAGAGAGAGAGAAAAAGAGCATGGAGGGAAAGAATGAAAGAGAGAACGAAAGAGAGAATGAAAGAAAGGAGGGAGGGAAAGAAAGAGAGAAAGAAAGAAAGAAAGAGAGAAAGGAGGGAGGGAAAGAAAGAAAGAGAGAACAAAAGAAAGAAAGAGAGAACGAAAGAGAGAAAGAAAGAAAGGAGGGAGGGAAAGAAAAAAAGTGAAAGAAAGAAAGAGAGAGAGAAAGAAAGAGAGAGAGAAAGAAAGAAAGAGAGAAAGAAAGCATGGAGGGAAAGAAAGAAAGAGAGAACAAAAGAGAGAACGAAAGAGAGAAAGAAAGATAGATAGAAAGATAGATAGAGAGAAAGATAGAAAGTAGGAAAGAAGGAAAGAAAGAGAGAAAGAAAAATAGAAAGAAAAATAGGAAGATAGAAAGTAAGAAAGAAAGGAGGGAGGAAAGTAAGAATTTCTACATCGCCTTGCACGACCTCACAGACAATGAGTACTTTTTTTTTGAAGTGCGGTCACTGTTGTAATGCAGGAAACTCGGCAGCCAATCTGCGCACAGCAAGATCCCACAAACAGCAATGTGATAAAGGTCATCTGTTTTTTTTTAGTGATGTTGGTCGAGGGATAAATATCGGTCCCCAGAACCCCCGGGAGAGAACTCCCCCACTCCCCCCCTGCTCTTCGTTCAATAGCGGCCGTGGGATCTTTGACGTCCCACCCGAGAGGGGCAGACGGGGGGGCCTCGGTTTAACGTCTCATCCCGACAGACGGTCCTCTCCGACGGTGCGGCGCTCCCCTGGGAAGGGGGGCGCGGGGGGGAGGTCCGGACGGGAGCTGTCGGATCGCAAGCCCGAGGAAAACCCGGTGGAGGGAGAAGAAAGGACGGCACCAGAGTCGGGGTCGGGCGAGGGAGCAGACGGAAAGTCCGCATGAGGGAGGCAGCGAAAGGATTTGACTTTACTGCTTCTGCTGGTGATACAGAACAGGACGTGTTGATAAGAGGGAGCCAGGGAGGTATTCCAAAAATGTTAAAACGCCTGAGCAAGAGACGGGTGGAATGGGCTCCTCATTCAGCAGGCTGCAGCATGTCAAAGATCGCATGTTCGATCCAGTCACCTGGGCAGTGCTCGCTCTGCGTGAAGGACAAACAGTTTGTTATCGTGTCTGCGAGCTCTCTCACACGCCGAGAGGCCCCCGCGCAGATGGCTCGAGACGGATGTCGGTATCAACCTCTTGCTGGCAGCCGGGCTCCTCCTGACCTCGCTTGTCTCCTGAGTCAGCCCTGGCTCAGCCTCTGAGTCGGAAGGTTCGGGGGCTCCAGAGACTCGAGCCCCCGTGATCCAGGCCCCGACGCTCCCCCCGGTGCCGGTCCCGAGGGAGCGCCGCACTGTCGGAGGGGGCCGTCTTTCGGGATGAGACGTTAAACCGAGGGCCCCCCCCCGTCTGCCCCTCTCGGGTGGGACGTAAAAGATCCCAAGGCCGCTATTGGAAGAAGAGCAGAGGGGAGGGGGAGTTCTCCCCGGGGTCCTGGGGCCGATATTTATCCCTCGACCAGCATCACTAAAAAAAAAACAGATGATCTTTATCACATCGCTGTTTGTGGGATCTTGCTGTGCGCAAATTGGCTGCCGAGTTTTCTACATTACCTAATCTTAAGGTTCTGCCCCCTTGTTCTGGAATCCCCCCACCAGAGGAAATAGTTTCTCTCTCCATTGACCCTATCAAATCCTTTAATCATCTCAAACCCCTCGATTGGATCACCCCTTAATCTTCTACGCTCGAGGGAATACAAGCCCAGTCGATGCAACCTGTCCTCCCTTTTAGCCCCGGTATCGTCCTGGTGAATCTACGCTGCCCCCCCTCCAAGGCTAATACCCCCTTCCTGAGATGCGGTGCCCAGAACTGAACGCAGTGTCTCCAGACGAGGGTCTAAACAATGCTTAATAGAGCTCTGAGGGGCAGCATCTATCAATGGCCCTTTGCAAATTTCTGCTCCCGTCTTCTTTTAGTTTCATTCATGGGATGCGGGCGTCGCTGGCGAGGCCGGCATTTATTGCCCATCCCTAATTGCCCCTTGAGAAGGTGGTGGTGAGCCGCCTTCTTGAACCGCTGCAGTCCGTGTGGTGACGGTTCTCCCACAGTGCTGTTAGGGAGGGAGTTCCAGGATTTTGACCCAGCGACGATGAAGGAACGGCCGATATATTTCCAAGTCGGGATGGTGTGTGACTCGGAGGGGAACGTGCAGGTGGTGTTGTTCCCATGTGCCTGCTGCCCTTGTCCTTCTAGGTGGTAGAGGTCGCGGGTTTGGGAGGTGCTGTCGAAGAAGCCTTGGCGAGTTGCTGCAGTGCATCCTGTGGATGGTCCACACTGCAGCCACTGTGCACCTACACTCCATACTGTGCCAATGAAACGCAAGAGGCCAATTACAACAACCACCTGCATTTATATAGCGCCTTTAACATAGTAAAATGTCCCAAGGCGCTTCACAGGAGCGACTATCAAACAAAATTTGACACCGAGCCCCATAAGGAGATGTTCGGACAGGTGACCAAAAGCTCGGTCAAAGAGGGAGGTTTTAAGGAGCGTCTTAAAAGGAGGAGAGAGAGGCGGAGAGGTTTAGGGAGGGAATTCCAGAGCTTAGGGCCGAGGCGGCTGAAGGCACGGCCGCCAATGGCGGAGCGATGGAAATCGGGGGGATGGACAAGAGGCTGGAATTGGAGGAGCGCAGAGATCTCGGAGGGTCGTAGGGGCTGGAGGAGGTCACAGAGATAGTGAGGGGGAGCGAGGGCCACGGAGGGATTTGAAAACGAGGATGAGAATTTTAAAATGGAGGCGTTGCCGGACCAGGAGCCGATGTCGGTCAGCGAGCGCGGGGGGGGGGCGGGTGATGGGTGAACGGGACTTGACGGGGGGGGGGGGGCAGAGTTTTGGATGAGCTCAAGTTTACGGAGGGGGGAAGATGGGAGGCCGGCCAGGAGAGTCAGGAGGCGGGGGGGGGGGGCGAGGGAACGGACGAGGGTTTCAGCAGCAGGTGGGCCGAGGCAGGAGCGGAGGCGGGCGAGGTTACAGGCCCTCGCAGATACCGTCCACCTCAGCGCTCCGGTTTTTTCTTTGCCGACAAAAAGGACAAACAGGAAAGGCTTGTTGTTTCAGCCCACGGATGGGGAGTCGAAAGTTTGAAAAACATTGCTCAGATTGGGAATGTTGACTAATTCTGGTATTTCCTAACATCTGGCTGGGAACAGAGCGCCAGACGAAACAACTGGAAACTCGGCGATAGGCAGAGATCTGCCGATTAGTATTTTTCCGGGGGGGTGGGGGCGGATAGGAGACGGAGGGAGAATTGAAAATTTAGCAAACGGGCAAGGGCAAGCTGGCCATGTGACGGCGACGATATCATCACTGTGCGACACCGAACAATTGTGCCAAATATCCAGTTTGTTTATAAACTGTCTTTTGGACTGTTCGATAATATCGCCATGCTCCCACCTTCAACTCCCACCCTCCGCAGTCCATTTCCCTCAGCCGTGGCTCGGCGGGGTCTCACCCTTGACCCTCGGAGTCAGAGGGTCGAGGGTTCGAGCCCCCGCCTCGCTCCAGAGACTCGAGCCCCGTGATCCAGGCCCCGACGCGCCCTCCCGGTGCCGGCACTGAGGGAGCGCCGCACCGTCGGAGGGGCCGTCTTTCGGGACGAGACGTTAAACCGAGGGGCCCCCCCGGGTCTGAATTTTTAAGACTGTCCGTGTGGGCTTGTGCCCACTAAGGATGAATAAACCGGGCCGGTCTGCAAACCCACTTCCCACACGGATCGCAGAGAAAAGGTCACTTTCAGCCCCACGATCTGGGCCTCTTGCCTGAAAGGTGAAAGGTCAGGGGTCTGACTCATTCCTTCCAGACAACTCGAAGAGCCAGCTGCGAAATCAACTGAACATTGTTACTGAGTGTTACTGGAACTTACTGAGTGTTACTGGAACTTACTGAGTGTTACTGAGAGTTACTGAGTGTTACTGGAACTTGCTGAGTGTTACTGAGTGTTACTGAGTGTTACTGGAACTTACTGAGTGTTACTGAGAGTTACTGAGTGTTACTGGAACTTACTGAGTGTTACTGAGAGTTACTGAGTGTTACTGGAACTTACTCAGTGTTACTGAGTGTTACTGAGTGTTACTGGAACTTACTGAGTGTTACTGAGAGTTACTGAGTGTTACTGGAACTTACTGAGTGTTACTGAGAGTTACTGAGTGTTACTGGAACTTACTCAGTGTTACTGAGTGTTACTGAGTGTTACTGGAACTTACTGAGTGTTACTGAGAGTTACTGAGTGTTACTGGAACTTACTGAGTGTTACTGAGAGTTACTGAGTGTTACTGGAACTTACTCAGTGTTACTGAGTGTTACTGAGTGTTACTGGAACTTACTGAGTGTTACTGAGAGTTACTGAGTGTTACTGGAACTTACTGAGTGTTACTGAGAGTTACTGAGTGTTACTGGAACTTACTCAGTGTTACTGAGTGTTACTGAGTGTTACTGGAACTTACTGAGTGTTACTGAGGGTTACTGAGTGTTACTGGAACTTACTGAGTGTTACTGAGTGTTACTGAGTGTTACTGGAACTTACTGAGTGTTACTGAGTGTTACTGGAAATTACTGAGTGTTACTGAGTGTTACTGAGTGTTACTGGAACTTACTGAGTGTTACTGAGAGTTACTGAGTGTTACTGGAACTTACTGAGTGTTACTGAGAGTTACTGAGTGTTACTGGAACTTACTGAGTGTTACTGAGAGTTACTGAGTGTTACTGGAACTTACTGAGTGTTACTGAGAGTTACTGAGTGTTACTGGAACTTACTGAGTGTTACTGAGAGTTACTGAGTGTTACTGGAACTTACTGAGTGTTACTGAGAGTTACTGAGTGTTACTGGAACTTACTGAGTGTTACTGAGTGTTACAGAGTGTTACTGGAACTTACAGAGTATTACTGAGTGTTACTGTAACTTACTGAGTGTTACTGAGTGTTACTGGAACTTACTGAGTGTTACTGAGTGTTAATGGAACTTACTGAGTGTTACTGAGTGTTACTGGAACTTACTGAGTGTTACTGAGTGTTACTGGAACTTACTGAGTGTTACTGAGTGTTACTGGAACTTACTGAGTGTTACTGAGTGTTTCTGAGTGTTACTGGAACTTACTGAGTGTTACTGAGTGTTACTGGAACTTACTGAGTGTTACTGAGTGTTACTGAGTGTTACTGGAACTTACTGAGTGTTACTGAGTGTTACTGGAACTTACTGAGTGTTACTGAGTGTTACTGGAACTTACTGAGTGTTACTGAGTGTTTCTGAGTGTTACTGGAACTTGCTGAGTGTTACTGAGTGTTACTGAGTGTTACTGGAACTTACTGAGTGTTACTGAGTGTTACTGAGTGTTACTGGAACTTACTGAGTGTTAACTGAGTGTTACTGGAACTTACTGAGTGTTACTGAGTGTTACTGGAACTTACTGAGAGTTACTGAGTGTTACTGGAACTTACTGAGTGTTACTGAGTGTTACTGGAACTTACTGAGAGTTACTGAGAGTTACTGAGTGTTACTGGAACTTACTCAGTGTTACTGAGTGTTACTGAGTGTTACTGGAACTTACTGAGTGTTACTGAGGGTTACTGAGTGTTACTGGAACTTACTGAGTGTTACTGAGTGTTACTGAGTGTTACTGGAACTTACTGAGTGTTACTGAGTGTTACTGGAAATTACTGAGTGTTACTGGAACTTACAGAGTGTTACTGAGAGTTACTGAGTGTTACTGGAACTTACTGAGTGTTACTGAGAGTTACTGAGTGTTACTGGAACTTACTGAGTGTTACTGAGAGTTACTGAGTGTTACTGGAACTTACTGAGTGTTACTGAGAGTTACTGAGTGTTACTGGAACTTACTGAGTGTTACTGAGAGTTACTGAGTGTTACTGGAACTTACAGAGTATTACTGAGTGTTACTGTAACTTACTGAGTGTTACTGAGTGTTACTGGAACTTACTGAGTGTTACTGAGTGTTACTGGAACTTACTGAGTGTTACTGAGTGTTACTGGAACTTACTGAGTGTTACTGAGTGTTACTGGAACTTACTGAGTGTTACTGAGTGTTACTGGAACTTACTGAGTGTTACTGAGTCTTTCTGAGTGTTACTGGAACTTACTGAGTGTTACTGAGTGTTACTGGAACTTACTGAGTGTTACTGAGTGTTACTGAGTGTTACTGGAACTTACTGAGTGTTACTGAGTGTTACTGGAACTTACTGAGTGTTACTGAGTGTTTCTGAGTGTTACTGGAACTTGCTGAGTGTTACTGAGTGTTACTGAGTGTTACTGGAACTTACTGAGTGTTACTGAGTGTTACTGAGTGTTACTGGAACTTACTGAGTGTTAACTGAGTGTTACTGGAACTTACTGAGTGTTACTGAGTGTTACTGGAACTTACTGAGAGTTACTGAGTGTTACTGGAACTTACTGAGTGTTACTGAGTGTTACTGGAACTTACTGAGAGTTACTGAGGGTTAGTGAGGGTTACTGGAACTTACTGAGAGTTACTGAGTGTTACTGGAACTTACTGAGTGTTACTGAGTGTTACTGGAACTTACTGAGTGTTACTGAGTGTTTCTGAGTGTTACTGGAACTTGCTGAGTGTTACTGAGTGTTACTGAGTGTTACTGGAACTTACTGAGTGTTACTGAGTGTTACTGAGTGTTACTGGAACTTACTGAGTGTTAACTGAGTGTTACTGGAACTTACTGAGTGTTACTGAGTGTTACTGGAAATTACTGAGTGTTACTGAATGTTACTGGAACTTACTGAGTGTTACTGAGAGTTACTGAGTGTTACTGGAACTTACTGAGTGTTACTGAGAGTTACTGAGTGTTACTGGAACTTACTGAGTGTTACTGAGAGTTACTGAGTGTTACTGGAACTTACTGAGTGTTACTGAGAGTTACTGAGTGTTACTGGAACTTACTGAGTGTTACTGAGAGTTACTGAGTGTTACTGGAACTTACTGAGTGTTACTGAGTGTTACAGAGTGTTACTGGAACTTACAGAGTATTACTGAGTGTTACTGTAACTTACTGAGTGTTACTGAGTGTTACTGGAACTTACTGAGTGTTACTGAGTGTTACTGGAACTTACTGAGTGTTACTGAGTGTTACTGGAACTTACTGAGTGTTACTGAGTGTTACTGGAACTTACTGAGTGTTACTGAGTGTTACTGGAACTTACTGAGTGTTACTGAGTGTTACTGAGTGTTAGTGGAACTTACTGAGTGTTTCTGAGTGTTACTGGAACTTACTGAGTGTTACTGAGTGTTACTGGAACTTACTGAGTGTTACTGAGTGTTACTGAGTGTTACTGGAACTTACTGAGTGTTACTGAGTGTTACTGGAACTTACTGAGTGTTACTGAGTGTTACTGGAACTTACTGAGTGTTACTGAGTGTTTCTGAGTGTTACTGGAACTTGCTAAGTGTTACTGAGTGTTACTGAGTGTTACTGGAACTTACTGAGTGTTACTGAGTGTTACTGAGTGTTACTGGAACTTACTGAGTGTTAACTGAGTGTTACTGGAACTTACTGAGTGTTACTGAGTGTTACTGGAACTTACTGAGAGTTACTGAGTGTTACTGGAACTTACTGAGTGTTACTGAGTGTTACTGGAACTTACTGAGAGTTACTGAGAGTTACTGAGTGTTACTGGAACTTACTCAGTGTTACTGAGTGTTACTGAGTGTTACTGGAACTTACTGAGTGTTACTGAGGGTTACTGAGTGTTACTGGAACTTACTGAGTGTTACTGAGTGTTACTGAGTGTTACTGGAACTTACTGAGTGTTACTGAGTGTTACTGGAAATTACTGAGTGTTACGGGAACTTACTGAGTGTTACTGAGAGTTACTGAGTGTTACTGGAACTTACTGAGTGTTACTGAGAGTTACTGAGTGTTACTGGAACTTACTGAGTGTTACTGAGAGTTACTGAGTGTTACTGGAACTTACTGAGTGTTACTGAGAGTTACTGAGTGTTACTGGAACTTACTGAGTGTTACTGAGAGTTACTGAGTGTTACTGGAACTTACAGAGTATTACTGAGTGTTACTGTAACTTACTGAGTGTTACTGAGTGTTACTGGAACTTACTGAGTGTTACTGAGTGTTACTGGAACTTACTGAGTGTTACTGAGTGTTACTGGAACTTACTGAGTGTTACTGAGTGTTACTGGAACTTACTGAGTGTTACTGAGTGTTACTGGAACTTACTGAGTGTTACTGAGTGTTTCTGAGTGTTACTGGAACTTACTGAGTGTTACTGAGTGTTACTGGAACTTACTGAGTGTTACTGAGTGTTACTGAGTGTTACTGGAACTTACTGAGTGTTACTGAGTGTTACTGGAACTTACTGAGTGTTACTGAGTGTTTCTGAGTGTTACTGGAACTTGCTGAGTGTTACTGAGTGTTACTGAGTGTTACTGGAACTTACTGAGTGTTACTGAGTGTTTCTGAGTGTTACTGGAACTTGCTGAGTGTTACTGAGTGTTACTGAGTGTTACTGGAACTTACTGAGTGTTACTGAGTGTTACTGGAACTTACTGAGTGTTACTGAGTGTTACTGGAACTTACTGAGTGTTACTGAGTGTTACTGGAACTTACTGAGTGTTACTGAGTGTTTCTGAGTGTTACTGGAACTTGCTGAGTGTTACTGAGTGTTACTGAGTGTTACTGGAACTTACTGAGTGTTACTGAGTGTTACTGAGTGTTACTGGAACTTACTGAGTGTTAACTGAGTGTTACTGGAACTTACTGAGTGTTACTGAGTGTTACTGGAACTTACTGAGAGTTACTGAGTGTTACTGGAACTTACTGAGTGTTACTGAGTGTTACTGGAACTTACTGAGAGTTACTGAGAGTTACTGAGTGTTACTGGAACTTACTCAGTGTTACTGAGTGTTACTGAGTGTTACTGGAACTTACTGAGTGTTACTGAGGGTTACTGAGTGTTACTGGAACTTACTGAGTGTTACTGAGTGTTACTGAGTGTTACTGGAACTTACTGAGTGTTACTGAGTGTTACTGGAAATTACTGAGTGTTACTGGAACTTTCTGAGTGTTACTGAGAGTTACTGAGTGTTACTGGAACTTACTGAGTGTTACTGAGAGTTACTGAGTGTTACTGGAACTTACTGAGTGTTACTGAGAGTTACTGAGTGTTACTGGAACTTACTGAGTGTTACTGAGAGTTACTGAGTGTTACTGGAACTTACTGAGTGTTACTGAGAGTTACTGAGTGTTACTGGAACTTACAGAGTATTACTGAGTGTTACTGTAACTTACTGAGTGTTACTGAGTGTTACTGGAACTTACTGAGTGTTACTGAGTGTTACTGGAACTTACTGAGTGTTACTGAGTGTTACTGGAACTTACTGAGTGTTACTGAGTGTTACTGGAACTTACTGAGTGTTACTGAGTGTTACTGGAACTTACTGAGTGTTACTGAGTGTTTCTGAGTGTTACTGGAACTTACTGAGTGTTACTGAGTGTTACTGGAACTTACTGAGTGTTACTGAGTGTTACTGAGTGTTACTGGAACTTACTGAGTGTTACTGAGTGTTACTGGAACTTACTGAGTGTTACTGAGTGTTTCTGAGTGTTACTGGAACTTGCTGAGTGTTACTGAGTGTTACTGAGTGTTACTGGAACTTACTGAGTGTTACTGAGTGTTACTGAGTGTTACTGGAACTTACTGAGTGTTAACTGAGTGTTACTGGAACTTACTGAGTGTTACTGAGTGTTACTGGAACTTACTGAGAGTTACTGAGTGTTACTGGAACTTACTGAGTGTTACTGAGTGTTACTGGAACTTACTGAGAGTTACTGAGGGTTAGTGAGGGTTACTGGAACTTACTGAGAGTTACTGAGTGTTACTGGAACTTACTGAGTGTTACTGAGTGTTACTGGAACTTACTGAGTGTTACTGAGTGTTTCTGAGTGTTACTGGAACTTGCTGAGTGTTACTGAGTGTTACTGAGTGTTACTGGAACTTACTGAGTGTTACTGAGTGTTACTGAGTGTTACTGGAACTTACTGAGTGTTAACTGAGTGTTACTGGAACTTACTGAGTGTTACTGAGTGTTACTGGAAATTACTGAGTGTTACTGAATGTTACTGGAACTTACTGAGTGTTACTGAGAGTTACTGAGTGTTACTGGAACTTACTGAGTGTTACTGAGAGTTACTGAGTGTTACTGGAACTTACTGAGTGTTACTGAGAGTTACTGAGTGTTACTGGAACTTACTGAGTGTTACTGAGAGTTACTGAGTGTTACTGGAACTTACTGAGTGTTACTGAGAGTTACTGAGTGTTACTGGAACTTACTGAGTGTTACTGAGTGTTACAGAGTGTTACTGGAACTTACAGAGTATTACTGAGTGTTACTGTAACTTACTGAGTGTTACTGAGTGTTACTGGAACTTACTGAGTGTTACTGAGTGTTACTGGAACTTACTGAGTGTTACTGAGTGTTACTGGAACTTACTGAGTGTTACTGAGTGTTACTGGAACTTACTGAGAGTTACTGAGTGTTACTGGAACTTACTGAGTGTTACTGAGTGTTACTGGAACTTACTGAGAGTTACTGAGTGTTACTGAGTGTTACTGGAACTTACTCAGTGTTACTGAGTGTTACTGAGTGTTACTGGAACTTACTGAGTGTTACTGAGGGTTACTGAGTGTTACTGGAACTTACTGAGTGTTACTGAGTGTTACTGAGTGTTACTGGAACTTACTGAGTGTTACTGAGTGTTACTGGAAATTACTGAGTGTTACTGGAACTTACAGAGTGTTACTGAGAGTTACTGAGTGTTACTGGAACTTACTGAGTGTTACTGAGAGTTACTGAGTGTTACTGGAACTTACTGAGTGTTACTGAGAGTTACTGAGTGTTACTGGAACTTACTGAGTGTTACTGAGAGTTACTGAGTGTTACTGGAACTTACTGAGTGTTACTGAGAGTTACTGAGTGTTACTGGAACTTACAGAGTATTACTGAGTGTTACTGTAACTTACTGAGTGTTACTGAGTGTTACTGGAACTTACTGAGTGTTACTGAGTGTTACTGGAACTTACTGAGTGTTACTGAGTGTTACTGGAACTTACTGAGTGTTACTGAGTGTTACTGGAACTTACTGAGTGTTACTGAGTGTTACTGGAACTTACTGAGTGTTACTGAGTCTTTCTGAGTGTTACTGGAACTTACTGAGTGTTACTGAGTGTTACTGGAACTTACTGAGTGTTACTGAGTGTTACTGAGTGTTACTGGAACTTACTGAGTGTTACTGAGTGTTACTGGAACTTACTGAGTGTTACTGAGTGTTTCTGAGTGTTACTGGAACTTGCTGAGTGTTACTGAGTGTTACTGAGTGTTACTGGAACTTACTGAGTGTTACTGAGTGTTACTGAGTGTTACTGGAACTTACTGAGTGTTAACTGAGTGTTACTGGAACTTACTGAGTGTTACTGAGTGTTACTGGAACTTACTGAGAGTTACTGAGTGTTACTGGAACTTACTGAGTGTTACTGAGTGTTACTGGAACTTACTGAGAGTTACTGAGGGTTAGTGAGGGTTACTGGAACTTACTGAGAGTTACTGAGTGTTACTGGAACTTACTGAGTGTTACTGAGTGTTACTGGAACTTACTGAGTGTTACTGAGTGTTTCTGAGTGTTACTGGAACTTGCTGAGTGTTACTGAGTGTTACTGAGTGTTACTGGAACTTACTGAGTGTTACTGAGTGTTACTGAGTGTTACTGGAACTTACTGAGTGTTACTGAGTGTTACTGGAAATTACTGAGTGTTACTGGAACTTACAGAGTGTTACTGAGAGTTACTGAGTGTTACTGGAACTTACTGAGTGTTACTGAGAGTTACTGAGTGTTACTGGAACTTACTGAGTGTTACTGAGAGTTACTGAGTGTTACTGGAACTTACTGAGTGTTACTGAGAGTTACTGAGTGTTACTGGAACTTACTGAGTGTTACTGAGAGTTACTGAGTGTTACTGGAACTTACAGAGTATTAGTGAGTGTTACTGTAACTTACTGAGTGTTACTGAGTGTTACTGGAACTTACTGAGTGTTACTGAGTGTTACTGGAACTTACTGAGTGTTACTGAGTGTTACTGGAACTTACTGAGTGTTACTGAGTGTTACTGGAACTTACTGAGTGTTACTGAGTGTTACTGGAACTTACTGAGTGTTACTGAGTCTTTCTGAGTGTTACTGGAACTTACTGAGTGTTACTGAGTGTTACTGGAACTTACTGAGTGTTACTGAGTGTTACTGAGTGTTACTGGAACTTACTGAGTGTTACTGAGTGTTACTGGAACTTACTGAGTGTTACTGAGTGTTTCTGAGTGTTACTGGAACTTGCTGAGTGTTACTGAGTGTTACTGAGTGTTACTGGAACTTACTGAGTGTTACTGAGTGTTACTGAGTGTTACTGGAACTTACTGAGTGTTAACTGAGTGTTACTGGAACTTACTGAGTGTTACTGAGTGTTACTGGAACTTACTGAGAGTTACTGAGTGTTACTGGAACTTACTGAGTGTTACTGAGTGTTACTGGAACTTACTGAGAGTTACTGAGGGTTAGTGAGGGTTACTGGAACTTACTGAGAGTTACTGAGTGTTACTGGAACTTACTGAGTGTTACTGAGTGTTACTGGAACTTACTGAGTGTTACTGAGTGTTTCTGAGTGTTACTGGAACTTGCTGAGTGTTACTGAGTGTTACTGAGTGTTACTGGAACTTACTGAGTGTTACTGAGTGTTACTGAGTGTTACTGGAACTTACTGAGTGTTAACTGAGTGTTACTGGAACTTACTGAGTGTTACTGAGTGTTACTGGAAATTACTGAGTGTTACTGAATGTTACTGGAACTTACTGAGTGTTACTGAGAGTTACTGAGTGTTACTGGAACTTACTGAGTGTTACTGAGAGTTACTGAGTGTTACTGGAACTTACTGAGTGTTACTGAGAGTTACTGAGTGTTACTGGAACTTACTGAGTGTTACTGAGAGTTACTGAGTGTTACTGGAACTTACTGAGTGTTACTGAGAGTTACTGAGTGTTACTGGAACTTACTGAGTGTTACTGAGTGTTACAGAGTGTTACTGGAACTTACAGAGTATTACTGAGTGTTACTGTAACTTACTGAGTGTTACTGAGTGTTACTGGAACTTACTGAGTGTTACTGAGTGTTACTGGAACTTACTGAGTGTTACTGAGTGTTACTGGAACTTACTGAGTGTTACTGAGTGTTACTGGAACTTACTGAGTGTTACTGAGTGTTACTGGAACTTACTGAGTGTTACTGAGTGTTACTGAGTGTTAGTGGAACTTACTGAGTGTTTCTGAGTGTTACTGGAACTTACTGAGTGTTACTGAGTGTTACTGGAACTTACTGAGTGTTACTGAGTGTTACTGAGTGTTACTGGAACTTACTGAGTGTTACTGAGTGTTACTGGAACTTACTGAGTGTTACTGAGTGTTACTGGAACTTACTGAGTGTTACTGAGTGTTTCTGAGTGTTACTGGAACTTGCTAAGTGTTACTGAGTGTTACTGAGTGTTACTGGAACTTACTGAGTGTTACTGAGTGTTACTGAGTGTTACTGGAACTTACTGAGTGTTAACTGAGTGTTACTGGAACTTACTGAGTGTTACTGAGTGTTACTGGAACTTACTGAGAGTTACTGAGTGTTACTGGAACTTACTGAGTGTTACTGAGTGTTACTGGAACTTACTGAGAGTTACTGAGAGTTACTGAGTGTTACTGGAACTTACTCAGTGTTACTGAGTGTTACTGAGTGTTACTGGAACTTACTGAGTGTTACTGAGGGTTACTGAGTGTTACTGGAACTTACTGAGTGTTACTGAGTGTTACTGAGTGTTACTGGAACTTACTGAGTGTTACTGAGTGTTACTGGAAATTACTGAGTGTTACTGGAACTTACTGAGTGTTACTGAGAGTTACTGAGTGTTACTGGAACTTACTGAGTGTTACTGAGAGTTACTGAGTGTTACTGGAACTTACTGAGTGTTACTGAGAGTTACTGAGTGTTACTGGAACTTACTGAGTGTTACTGAGAGTTACTGAGTGTTACTGGAACTTACTGAGTGTTACTGAGAGTTACTGAGTGTTACTGGAACTTACAGAGTATTACTGAGTGTTACTGTAACTTACTGAGTGTTACTGAGTGTTACTGGAACTTACTGAGTGTTACTGAGTGTTACTGGAACTTACTGAGTGTTACTGAGTGTTACTGGAACTTACTGAGTGTTACTGAGTGTTACTGGAACTTACTGAGTGTTACTGAGTGTTACTGGAACTTACTGAGTGTTACTGAGTGTTTCTGAGTGTTACTGGAACTTACTGAGTGTTACTGAGTGTTACTGGAACTTACTGAGTGTTACTGAGTGTTACTGAGTGTTACTGGAACTTACTGAGTGTTACTGAGTGTTACTGGAACTTACTGAGTGTTACTGAGTGTTTCTGAGTGTTACTGGAACTTGCTGAGTGTTACTGAGTGTTACTGAGTGTTACTGGAACTTACTGAGTGTTACTGAGTGTTTCTGAGTGTTACTGGAACTTGCTGAGTGTTACTGAGTGTTACTGAGTGTTACTGGAACTTACTGAGTGTTACTGAGTGTTACTGGAACTTACTGAGTGTTACTGAGTGTTACTGGAACTTACTGAGTGTTACTGAGTGTTACTGGAACTTACTGAGTGTTACTGAGTGTTTCTGAGTGTTACTGGAACTTACTGAGTGTTACTGAGTGTTACTGGAACTTACTGAGTGTTACTGAGTGTTACTGAGTGTTACTGGAACTTACTGAGTGTTACTGAGTGTTACTGGAACTTACTGAGTGTTACTGAGTGTTACTGGAACTTACTGAGTGTTACTGAGTGTTTCTGAGTGTTACTGGAACTTGCTGAGTGTTACTGAGTGTTACTGAGTGTTACTGGAACTTACTGAGTGTTACTGAGTGTTACTGAGTGTTACTGGAACTTACTGAGTGTTAACTGAGTGTTACTGGAACTTACTGAGTGTTACTGAGTGTTACTGGAACTTACTGAGAGTTACTGAGTGTTACTGGAACTTACTGAGTGTTACTGAGTGTTACTGGAACTTACTGAGAGTTACTGAGAGTTACTGAGTGTTACTGGAACTTACTCAGTGTTACTGAGTGTTACTGAGTGTTACTGGAACTTACTGAGTGTTACTGAGGGTTACTGAGTGTTACTGGAACTTACTGAGTGTTACTGAGTGTTACTGAGTGTTACTGGAACTTACTGAGTGTTACTGAGTGTTACTGGAAATTACTGAGTGTTACTGGAACTTTCTGAGTGTTACTGAGAGTTACTGAGTGTTACTGGAACTTACTGAGTGTTACTGAGAGTTACTGAGTGTTACTGGAACTTACTGAGTGTTACTGAGAGTTACTGAGTGTTACTGGAACTTACTGAGTGTTACTGAGAGTTACTGAGTGTTACTGGAACTTACTGAGTGTTACTGAGAGTTACTGAGTGTTACTGGAACTTTCAGAGTATTACTGAGTGTTACTGTAACTTACTGAGTGTTACTGAGTGTTACTGGAACTTACTGAGTGTTACTGAGTGTTACTGGAACTTACTGAGTGTTACTGAGTGTTACTGGAACTTACTGAGTGTTACTGAGTGTTACTGGAACTTACTGAGTGTTACTGAGTGTTACTGGAACTTACTGAGTGTTACTGAGTGTTTCTGAGTGTTACTGGAACTTACTGAGTGTTACTGAGTGTTACTGGAACTTACTGAGTGTTACTGAGTGTTACTGAGTGTTACTGGAACTTACTGAGTGTTACTGAGTGTTACTGGAACTTACTGAGTGTTACTGAGTGTTTCTGAGTGTTACTGGAACTTGCTGAGTGTTACTGAGTGTTACTGAGTGTTACTGGAACTTACTGAGTGTTACTGAGTGTTACTGAGTGTTACTGGAACTTACTGAGTGTTAACTGAGTGTTACTGGAACTTACTGAGTGTTACTGAGTGTTACTGGAACTTACTGAGAGTTACTGAGTGTTACTGGAACTTACTGAGTGTTACTGAGTGTTACTGGAACTTACTGAGAGTTACTGAGGGTTAGTGAGGGTTACTGGAACTTACTGAGAGTTACTGAGTGTTACTGGAACTTACTGAGTGTTACTGAGTGTTACTGGAACTTACTGAGTGTTACTGAGTGTTTCTGAGTGTTACTGGAACTTGCTGAGTGTTACTGAGTGTTACTGAGTGTTACTGGAACTTACTGAGTGTTACTGAGTGTTACTGAGTGTTACTGGAACTTACTGAGTGTTAACTGAGTGTTACTGGAACTTACTGAGTGTTACTGAGTGTTACTGGAAATTACTGAGTGTTACTGAATGTTACTGGAACTTACTGAGTGTTACTGAGAGTTACTGAGTGTTACTGGAACTTACTGAGTGTTACTGAGAGTTACTGAGTGTTACTGGAACTTACTGAGTGTTACTGAGAGTTACTGAGTGTTACTGGAACTTACTGAGTGTTACTGAGAGTTACTGAGTGTTACTGGAACTTACTGAGTGTTACTGAGAGTTACTGAGTGTTACTGGAACTTACTGAGTGTTACTGAGTGTTACAGAGTGTTACTGGAACTTACAGAGTATTACTGAGTGTTACTGTAACTTACTGAGTGTTACTGAGTGTTACTGGAACTTACTGAGTGTTACTGAGTGTTACTGGAACTTACTGAGTGTTACTGAGTGTTACTGGAACTTACTGAGTGTTACTGAGTGTTACTGGAACTTACTGAGAGTTACTGAGTGTTACTGGAACTTACTGAGTGTTACTGAGTGTTACTGGAACTTACTGAGAGTTACTGAGTGTTACTGAGTGTTACTGGAACTTACTCAGTGTTACTGAGTGTTACTGAGTGTTACTGGAACTTACTGAGTGTTACTGAGGGTTACTGAGTGTTACTGGAACTTACTGAGTGTTACTGAGTGTTACTGAGTGTTACTGGAACTTACTGAGTGTTACTGAGTGTTACTGGAAATTACTGAGTGTTACTGGAACTTTCAGAGTGTTACTGAGAGTTACTGAGTGTTACTGGAACTTACTGAGTGTTACTGAGAGTTACTGAGTGTTACTGGAACTTACTGAGTGTTACTGAGAGTTACTGAGTGTTACTGGAACTTACTGAGTGTTACTGAGAGTTACTGAGTGTTACTGGAACTTACTGAGTGTTACTGAGAGTTACTGAGTGTTACTGGAACTTACAGAGTATTACTGAGTGTTACTGTAACTTACTGAGTGTTACTGAGTGTTACTGGAACTTACTGAGTGTTACTGAGTGTTACTGGAACTTACTGAGTGTTACTGAGTGTTACTGGAACTTACTGAGTGTTACTGAGTGTTACTGGAACTTACTGAGTGTTACTGAGTGTTACTGGAACTTACTGAGTGTTACTGAGTGTTTCTGAGTGTTACTGGAACTTACTGAGTGTTACTGAGTGTTACTGGAACTTACTGAGTGTTACTGAGTGTTACTGAGTGTTACTGGAACTTACTGAGTGTTACTGAGTGTTACTGGAACTTACTGAGTGTTACTGAGTGTTTCTGAGTGTTACTGGAACTTGCTGAGTGTTACTGAGTGTTACTGAGTGTTACTGGAACTTACTGAGTGTTACTGAGTGTTACTGAGTGTTACTGGAACTTACTGAGTGTTAACTGAGTGTTACTGGAACTTACTGAGTGTTACTGAGTGTTACTGGAACTTACTGAGAGTTACTGAGTGTTACTGGAACTTACTGAGTGTTACTGAGTGTTACTGGAACTTACTGAGAGTTACTGAGGGTTAGTGAGGGTTACTGGAACTTACTGAGAGTTACTGAGTGTTACTGGAACTTACTGAGTGTTACTGAGTGTTACTGGAACTTACTGAGTGTTACTGAGTGTTTCTGAGTGTTACTGGAACTTGCTGAGTGTTACTGAGTGTTACTGAGTGTTACTGGAACTTACTGAGTGTTACTGAGTGTTACTGAGTGTTACTGGAACTTACTGAGTGTTAACTGAATGTTACTGGAACTTACTGAGTGTTACTGAGTGTTACTGGAACTTACTGAGAGTTACTGAGTGTTACTGGAACTTACTGAGTGTTACTGAGTGTTACTGGAACTTACTGAGAGTTACTGAGGGTTAGTGAGGGTTACTGGAACTTACTGAGAGTTACTGGAACTTACTGAGTGTTACTGAGGGTTACTGAGTGTTACTGGAACTTACTGAGAGTTACTGAGTGTTACTGGAACTTACTGAGAGTTACTGAGTGTTACTGGAACTTACTGAGTGTTACTGAGGGTTAGTGAGTGTTACTGAGGGTTAGTGAGTGTTACTGAGTGTTACTGGAACTTACTGAGTGTTACTGAGTGTTACTGGAACTTACTGAGGGTTACTGAGTGTTACTGGAACTTACTGAGTGTTACTGAGGGTTAGTGAGTGTTACTGGAACTTACTGAGTGTTACTGAGTGTTACTGAGGGTTAGTGAGTGTTACTGAGGATTACTGAGTGTTACTGAGTGTTACTGGAATTTACTGAGGGTTACTGAGTGTTACTGGAACTTACTGAGTGTTACTGAGGGTTACTGAGTGTTACTGAGTGTTAGTGAGTGTTACTGGAACTTACTGAGTGTTACTGAGTGTTACTGAGTGCTGGTGGAACTTACTGAGTGTTACTGAGTGTTACTGGAACTTACTGAGTGTTACTGAGGGTTCGTGAGGGTTACTGGAACTTACTGAGGGTTACTGAGTGTTACTGGAACTTACTGAGTGTTACTGAGGGTTAGTGAGTGTTACTGAGGGTTAGTGAGTGTTACTGAGTGTTACTGGAACTTACTAAGTGTTACTGAGTGTTACTGGAACTTACTGAGGGTTACTGAGTGTTACTGGAACTTACTGAGTGTTACTGAGGGTTAGTGAGTGTTACTGGAACTTACTGAGTGTTACTGAGTGTTACTGAGGGTTAGTGAGTGTTACTGAGGATTACTGAGTGTTACTGAGTGTTACTGGAATTTACTGAGGGTTACTGAGTGTTACTGGAACTTACTGAGTGTTACTGAGGGTTACTGAGTGTTACTGAGTGTTAGTGAGTGTTACTGGAACTTACTGAGTGTTACTGAGTGTTACTGAGTGTTAGTGGAACTTACTGAGTGTTACTGAGTGTTACTGGAACTTACTGAGTGTTACTGAGTGTTACTGGAACTTACTGAGTGTTACAGATGGTTACTGAGTGTTACTGGATCTTACGGAATGTTACTGAGGGTTACTGAGGGTTAGTGAGTGTTAGTGAAACTTACTGAGGGTTACTGAGTGTTAGTGAGTGTTACTGAGTGTTAGTGAGTGTTAGTGAAACTTACTGAGGGTTACTGAGTGTTACTGGAACTTACTGAGGGTTACTGAGTGTTACTGGAACTTACTGAGGGTTACTGAGTGTTGGTGAAACTTACTGAGTGTTACTGAGTGTTAGTGAGTGTTACTGAGGGCTACTGGAACTTACTGAGGGTTACTGAGTGTTACTGAGTGTTGGTGAAACTTACTGAGTGTTACTGAGTGTTAGTGAGTGTTAGTGAGTGTTACTGAGGGTTACTGGAACTTACTGAGTGTTACTGAGTGTTACTGGAACTTACTGAGTGTTACTGAGTGTTACTGAGTGTTCGTGAAACTTACGGAGGTTTACTGAGTGTTACTGGAACTTACTGAGTGTTACTGAGGTTTACTGAGTGTTACTGAGTGTTACTGGAACTTACTGAGGGTTACCGAGTGTTACTGGAACTTACTGAGTATTACTGAGTGTTACTGAGTGTTAGTGAGTGTTCGTGAAACTTACTGAGGGTTACTGAGTGTTACTGGAACTTTCTGAGTGTTACTGAGGGTTACTGAGTGTTACTGGAACTTACTGAGTATTACTGAGTGTTACTGAGTGTTACTGGAACTTACTGAGTGTTACTGAGGGTTACTGAGTGTTACTGGAACTTACTGAGGGTTACCGAGTGTTACTGGAACTTACTGAATATTACTGAGTGTTACTGAGTGTTAGTGAGTGCTAGTGAAACTTCCTGAGGGTTACTGAGTGTTACTGAGTGTTACTGGAAATTACTGAGGGTTACTGAGTGTTACTGGAACTTACTGAGGGTTACTGAGTGTTACTGAGTGTTACTGGAACTTACTGAGGGTTACTGAGTGTTACTGGAACTTACTGAGTATTACTGAGTGTTACTGAGTGTTACTGGAACTTACTGAGGGTTACTGAGGGTTACTGGAACTTACTGAGGGTTACTGAGTGTTACTGGAACTTACTGAGTGTTACTGAGGGTTACTGAGTGTTACTGAGTGTTAGTGAAACTTACTGATGGTTACTGAGTGTTACTGAGTGCTGGTGAAACTTACTGAGTGTTACTGAGTGTTACTGGAACTTACTGAGGGTAACTGAGTGTTACTGAATGTTACTGAGGGGTACTGAGTGTTACTGAGTGTTACTGGAACTTACTGAGTGTTATTGAGTGTTACTGAATGCTGGTGAAGCTTACTGAGTGTTACTGAGTGTTAGTGAAACTTACTGAGTGTTACTGAGTGTTACTGAATGTTACTGAGGGTTACTGAGTGTTACTGAGTGTTACTGAGGATTACTGAGTGTTACTGAGGGTTACTGAGTGTTACTGGATCTTACGGAATGTTACTGAGCGTTACTGAGGGTTACTGAGGGTTAGTGAGTGTTAGTGAAACTTACTGAGTGTTAGTGAGTGTTAGTGAGTGTTACTGAGTGTTAGTGAAACTTACTGAGGGTTACTGAGTGTTACTGGAACTTACTGAGGGTTACTGAGTGTTACTGGAACTTACTGAGGGTTACTGAGTTTTGGTGAAACTTACTGAGTGTTACTGAGTGTTAGTGAGTGTTACTGAGGGTTACTGGAACTTACTGAGGGTTACTGAGTGTTACTGAGTGTTGGTGAAACTTACTGAGTGTTAGTGAGTGTTAGTGAGTGTTACTGAGGGTTACTGGAACTTACTGAGTGTTACTGAGTGTTACTGGAACTTACTGAGTGTTACTGAGTGTTACTGGAACTTACTGAGTGTTACTGAGTGTTACTGGAACTTACTGAGTGTTACTGAGTGTTACTGAGTGTTCGTGGAACTTACGGAGGGTTACTGAGTGTTACTGGAACTTACTGAGGGTTACTGAGGGTTACTGAGTGTTACTGAGTGTTACTGGAACTTACTGAGGGTTACCGAGTGTTACTGGAACTTACTGAGTATTACTGAGTGTTACTGAGTGTTAGTGAGTGTTACTGGAACTTACTGAGTATTACTGAGTGTTACTGAGTGTTAGTGAGTGTTCGTGAAACTTACTGAGGGTTACTGAGTGTTACTGAGTGTTACTGGAACTTACTGAGGGTTACTGAGTGTTACTGGAACTTACTGAGTGTTACTGAGGGTTAGTGAGTGTTACTGAGTGTTACTGGAACTTACTGAGGGTTACCGAGTGTTACTGGAACTTACTGAGTATTACTGAGTGTTACTGAGTGTTAGTGAGTGTTACTGGAACTTACTGAGTATTACTGAGTGTTACTGAGTGTTAGTGAGTGTTCGTGAAACTTACTGAGGGTTACTGAGTGTTACTGAGTGTTACTGGAACTTACTGAGGGTTACTGAGTGTTACTGGAACTTACTGAGGGTTACTGAGTGTTACTGAGTGTTACTGGAACTTACTGAGGGTTACTGAGTGTTACTGGAACTTACTGAGTATTACTGAGTGTTACTGAGTGTTACTGGAACTTACTGAGGGTTACTGAGGGTTACTGGAACTTACTGAGTGTTACTGAGTGTTACTGGAACTTACTGAGTGTTACTGAGGGATACTGAGTGTTACTGAGTGTTAGTGAAACTTACTGATGGTTACTGAGTGTTACTGAGTGCTGGTGAAACTTAATGAGAGTTACTGAGTGTTACTGGAACTTACTGAGGGTAACTGAGTGTTACTGAATGTTACTGAGGGTTACTGAGTGTTACTGAGTGTTACTGGAACTTACTGAGTGTTATTGAGTGTTACTGAGTGCTGGTGAAGCTTACTGAGTATTACTGAGTGTTAGTGAAACTTACTGAGTGTTACTGAGTATTACTGAGGGTTACTGAGTATTACTGAACATTACTGAGTGTTACTGAACGTTACCGAGTGTTACTGAATGTTACCGAGTGTTACTGAATGTTGCTGCGTGTTACTGAGTATTACAGAATGTTACAGAATGCTATTGAGTGTTGTAGAATGTTACTGAAAATTACCAAATGTTACAGAATGTTTCAGAATGTAACTGAGTATTAGAGACTGTTACTGAGTGTTACTAATTGTTACTGAGTATTACAGAATGTTACTGAATGTTACTGAGTGTTACCAAATGTTAAAGAATGTTACTGAGTGTTACCGAATGTTACTTAATATTACTGAGTATTACAGAATGTTACTGAGTGTTACTGAGAATTACAGAATGTTACCAAATGTTACCAAATGTTACAGAATGTTATGCAGTGTTACTGAATGTTAATGAGAGTTACTGAGTGTTACAGAATGTTAACGAGTGTTACCAAATGTTACGGCATATCACTGAATGTTACTGAGTGCTACCGAATGTTACTAAATGTTACAGAGTATTTGAGTATTAGAGAATGTTACTGAGTGTTACTGAGTATTACAGAATGTTACTGAAGGTTACTGAGTGTTACCGAATGCTACTGAGTATTAGAGAATGTTACTGAATGTTACTGAGTATTACCGAACGTTAAAGAATGTTACCGAATGTTAACTAATGTTACTGAGAATTACAGAATGTTACTGAATGTTAATGAATGTTACTGAGTATTACAGAATGTTACCCAGTATTACCAAATGTTACAGAATGTTAATGAGTGTTACAGAATGTTAATGAGTGTTATTGAAAGTTACTCAGTGTTAGTGAATGTTACCGTTTGTTACCGAATGTTAGCGTTTGTTACCGAATGTTAGCGTTTGTTACTGAATGTCACAGAGTGTTACTGAAAGTTACTAAAAGTTACCAAGTGTTACTGATGTGTTAGTGAATGTTACTGAGTGTTACTGAAAGTTGCTGAATGTTACTGAAAGTTACTAAAAGTTACTAAAAGTTACTGAGTGTTACTAATGTGTTACTGAATGTTACCAAGTGTTATACCAAGTGTTACCGGATGTTACTGAAAGTTACCAAATGTTACTGAGTGTCACTGAATGTTACTGAGTGTCACTGAATGTTACTGAGTGTCACTGAATGTTACTGAGTGTCACTGAATGTCACTGAATGTTACTGAGTGTCACTGAATGTTACTGAGTGTCACTGAATGTTACTGAGTGTCACTGAATGTTACTGAGTGTCACTGAATGTTCTCCTTCCCTCAGTCCTTGTACACAACGGCTGGTGAAGGGAAAGGTAACATAACAAATGCAGTGTGGACAGAGGAGGTCAGTGATACCCCTCCCGGTGCAGTGTGGGACAGAGGAGGTCAATGTTACCCCTCCCGGTGCAGTGTGGGACAGAGTAGGTCAGTGTTACCCCTCCCAGTGCAGTGTGGGACAGAGGAGGTCAATGTTACCCCTCCCGGTGCAGTGTGGACAGAGGAGGTCAATGTTACCCCTCCCGGTGCAGTGTGGGACAGAGGAGGTCAGTGTTACCCCTCCCGGTGCAGTGTGGGACAGAGGAGGTCAGTGTTACCCCTCCCGGTGCAGTCTGGGACAGAGGAGGTCAGTGTTACCCCTCCCAGTGCAGTGTGGGACAGAGGAGGTCAATGTTACCCCTCCCGGTGCAGTGTGGGACAGAGTAGGTCAGTGTTACCCCTCCCAGTGCAGTGTGGGACAGAGGAGGTCAATGTTACCCCTCCCGGTGCAGTGTGGACAGAGGAGGTCAATGTTACCCCTCCCGGTGCAGTGTGGGACAGAGGAGGTCAGTGTTACCCCTCCCGGTGCAGTGTGGGACAGAGGAGGTCAGTGTTACCCCTCCCGGTGCAGTCTGGGACAGAGGAGGTCAGTGTTACCCCTCCCGGTGCAGCGTGGGAAAGAGGAGGTCAGTGTTACCCCTCCCAGTGCAGTGTGGGACAGAGGAGGTCAGTGTTACCCCTCCCGGTGCAGTGTGGGACAGAGGAGGTCAATGTTACCCCTCCCGGTGCAGTGTGGGACAGAGGAGGTCAGTGTTACCCCTCCCGGTGCAGTGTGGGACAGAGGAGGTCAATGTTACCCCTCCCAGTGCAGTGTGGGACAGAGGAGGTCAATGTTACCCCTCCCGGTGCAGTGTGGACAGAGGAGGTCAATGTTACCCCTCCCGGTGCAGTGTGGGACAGAGGAGGTCAGTGTTACCCCTCCCGGTGCAGTGTGGGACAGAGGAGGTCAGTGTTACCCCTCCCGGTGCAGTCTGGGACAGAGGAGGTCAGTGTTACCCCTCCCAGTGCAGTGTGGGACAGAGGAGGTCAATGTTACCCCTCCCGGTGCAGTGTGGGACAGAGTAGGTCAGTGTTACCCCTCCCAGTGCAGTGTGGGACAGAGGAGGTCAATGTTACCCCTCCCGGTGCAGTGTGGACAGAGGAGGTCAATGTTACCCCTCCCGGTGCAGTGTGGGACAGAGGAGGTCAGTGTTACCCCTCCCGGTGCAGTGTGGGACAGAGGAGGTCAGTGTTACCCCTCCCGGTGCAGTCTGGGACAGAGGAGGTCAGTGTTACCCCTCCCGGTGCAGCGTGGGACAGAGGAGGTCAGTGTTACCCCTCCCAGTGCAGTGTGGGACAGAGGAGGTCAGTGTTACCCCTCCCGGTGCAGTCTGGGACAGAGGAGGTCAGTGTTACCCCTCCCAGTGCAGTGTGGGACAGAGGAGGTCAGTGTTACCCCTCCCGGTGCAGTGTGGGACAGAGGAGGTCAGTGCTACCCCTCCCGGTGCAGTGTGGGACAGAGGAGGTCAGTGTTACCCCTCCCGGTGCAGTGTGGGACAGAGGAGGTCAGTGCTACCCCTCCCGGTGCAGTGTGGGACAGAGGAGGTCAGTGTTACCCCTCCCAGTGCAGTGTGGGACAGAGGAGGTCAGTGTTACCCCTCCCGGTGCAGTGTGGGACAGAGGAGGTCAGTGCTACCCCTCCCGGTGCAGTGTGGGACAGAGGAGGTCAGTGTTACCCCTCCCAGTGCAGTGTGGGACAGAGGAGGTCAATGTTACCCCTCCCGGTGCAGTGTGGGACAGAGGAGGTCAGTGTTACCCCTCCCGGTGCAGTGTGGGACAGAGGAGGTCAGTGTTACCTCTCCCGGTGCAGTGTGGGACAGAGGAGGTCAGTGCTACCCCTCCCGGTGCAGTGTGGGACAGAGGAGGTCAGTGTTACCCCTCCCAGTGCAGTGTGGGACAGAGGAGGTCAGTGTTACCCCTCCCAGTGCAGTGTGGGACAGAGGAGGTCAATGTTACCCCTCCCGGTGCAGTGTGGGACAGAGGAGGTCAGTGTTACCCCTCCCAGTGCAGTGTGGGACAGAGGAGGTCAGTGTTACCCCTCCCAGTGCAGTGTGGGACAGAGGAGGTCAATGTTACCCCTCCCGGTGCAGTGTGGGACAGAGGAGGTCAATGTTACCCCTCCCGGTGCAGTGCGGGACAGAGGAGGTCAGTGTTACCTCTCCCGGTGCAGTGTGGGACAGAGTAGGTCAGTGTTACCCCTCCCAGTGCAGTGTGGGACAGAGGAGGTCAATGTTACCCCTCCCGGTGCAGTGTGGGACAGAGGAGGTCAATGTTACCCCTCCCGGTGCAGTGCGGGACGGAGGAGGTCAGTGTTACCTCTCCCGGTGCAGTGTGGGACAGAGTAGGTCAGTGTTACCCCTCCCAGTGCAGTGTGGGACAGAGGAGGTCAATGTTACCCCTCCCGGTGCAGTGTGGGACAGAGGAGGTCAATGTTACCCCTCCCGGTGCAGTGCGGGACGGAGGAGGTCAATGTTACCCCTCCCGGTGCAGTGCGGGACAGAGGAGATCAGTGCTACCCCTCCCGGTGCAGTGTGGGACAGAGGAGGTCAGTGTTACCTCTGCCAGTGCAGTGCGGGACAGAGGAGGTCAGTGTTACCCCTCCCAGTGCAGTGTGGGACAGAGGAGGTCAGTGCTACCCCTCCCAGTGCAGTGTGGGACAGAGGAGGTCAGTGCTACCCCTCCCGGTGCAGTGTGGGACAGAGGAGGTCAGTGTTACCCCTCCCGGTGCAGTGCGGGACAGAGGAGGTCAGTGTTACCCCTCCCGGTGCAGTGCGGGACAGAGGAGGTCAGTGCTACCCCTCCCAGTGCAGTGTGGGACAGAGGAGGTCAGTGATACCCCTCCCGGTGCAGTGTGGGACAGAGGAGGTCAGTGATACCCCTCCCAGTGCAGTTGCAATAAAAGGGACATTTGTACAGGAGTTCGACCCCATGTTGCAGGATGTCTGAGAACATGGAATAACTGAGACCAAGTGCCTTGGCGAGAACTTTCGAAAACACATTTTTTTTCGATGAAGTGAGATTTGAAAAAGAATTTTTGACTCATGAATGTTATGACTTCCATTCGGGGAGATGAACCACCCTTTCCCCAATGCTTCCAAAAACATTAACGGACAAATTGTAAGGAAGCCATTCGGAGCAAGATGAAAACTCAGCAACTGCTCGAGAGAAAGGAAAGATCTCCCATTTCTCCAGAGTCTTTCCCCACCTCAGGACTCCCCAGAGTCCTCCACAGCCAGTGAAGTACTTTTCTCGAAGCGACTGTTGTAATGCGAGAAACGCGGCGGCCAATTTATGCACAGCAAGATCCCACGAACAGCAAGGTGATAAATGACCCAGATCATCTATTTCAGTGACGTTGGTCGAGGGATAAATTCCGGGACACCGGGGAGAACTCTTCCCCCCCCCCTCAGCTCTTCTTCCAATCGCGGCCTTGGGATCTTTTACGTCCCACCTGAGGGGGCCCTCGGTTTAACGTCTCGCCCCGAAAGACGGCCCCCTCCGACAGCGCGGCGCTCCCTCAGTACCGGCACCGGGGTGGGGGAGTGTCGGGGCCTGGATTACGGGGCTCGAGTCTCTGGAGTGAGGCGGGGGGGACTCGGACCCTCGACCTTCTGACTCCGAGGGGAGAGGGAGACCCACCGAGCCAGAGCGACGATGGACGTTAGATTTGCTGAGGCCTTTTCACAATATGTCCTTGGTACCCGCGTCCCTGAGGCCCAGCAAGATCGGAATCCAATCAGCGTGTGCCAAAACCCCAATTCCATCGCCAGCTTAGTCACTGGCAAGAACCTCGCTCTCACTCTCTCCCCTCGGAGTCAGAAGGTCGGGGGTTCGAGCCCCCACTCCAGAGACTCGAGCCCCGTAATCCAGGCCACACTCCCCCGGTGCCGGTACTGAGGGAGCGCCGCGCTGTCGGAGGGGCCGTCTTTCGGGGCGAGACGTTAAACCGAGGCCCCCGTCCGTCCGCCCTCTCGGGCGGGACGTAAAAGATCCCACGGCCGCTATTGGAAGAAGAGCAGGGGGTGGGGTGGAGCGGGGGGAGTTCTCCCCGGTGCCCTGGGGCCGATATTTATCCCTCGGCCAACATCATTCAAGAAAAGAAGTCGTATTCTCGCATTGCTGTTTGTGGGATCTTGCTGTGCGCAAAATTGGCTGCTGCGTTTCTTACATTACAACAGTGACCGCACTTCAAAAAGTACTTCATTGGCTGTGAAAGTGCTTTGGGACGTCCTGAGGTGGGGAGAGGGGCCGGGGAAATACAAATTCGTTCCTCTATACTTCCTAATTCAAGATGTGGAGATGCCGGTGATGGACTGGGGTTGACAATTGTAAACAATTTTACAACACCAAGTTATAGTCCAGCAATTTTATTTTAAATTCACAAGCTTTCGGAGGCTTCCCCCTTCCTCAGGTGAATGTGGAAATGAAATCCTCGAACCCTTCGCGTTTATAAATCACAGAACAATACCTGGTGATTACAGAGAGTCTTTCCAACTGCCCGTTGCCAAGGCAATCACAGTGTTCAGACAGAGAGGCGTTACCTACAGGGCCACCGAATATACAAACAACCAAAAAAATTCAAGGGGGAGCATGGTTTGACTGACATTTTTGGACGGGCAGTCTCCTGGACGAACGATTGAAATCACGACCAATCGCAGAGCTTCAAACCATCTGTGAGGGGGCGGGGGGCGTCCCTACTCTCCGGAATTGACTCCCTAATGACCCCTCTGACTCCCCAACTCCCTCTCCTCACCTGAGAGACCTTCCCAAAGCCCCTTCTCGGGTGTGTTGGCGGCACCGTGGCCTCAGGGGTCAGAAGGCGGTGGGCGCAGCCAAGGGGGCAAAGGTCGTGAGAAGGTCCCGCCGGCTGACCGGGCCCCCCCGGGGGAAAGCAGAAGCCCCGCTCCCGAGAGAGGGGGGGGGGGGAATGGGGGCCGATTCCTACTCACCGCAGGTGTATCCAAGCCCGGGGGGCGATGCGGTTTTCCTGGATTCTGTTGTTTCTCAGGACCAGGACGGTGAGGTTCAGAGTCTTGTTCAGCAGCCCCCCGGGAACCTCCTCGATGTGATTGTTTTCCAGGTGGAGCTCCTGGAGGGCAACGGAAGCAAGGAGGTTAGACTCGGGGGGGTGGGGGTGGGCGACTGGTTACCGGGGCAACCGTAGGCCCGGCTAGAGAGATAGCCGGAGAGAGCACGGTGGGGGAGACCGTTTGGAGGGAGGAGGGGAGGGAAGGGAAGGGGAGGAGGGAGAGAAGGGAAGGGAGGGAAAAAGGGAAAGAAGGAAGGGAAGGAAGGAAGGGAAGGAGGGAAGGGAAGGAGGGAGGGAAGGGAAGGAAGGAAGGGAGGGAAGAAGGGAAGAAGGGAAGGAGGGAAGAAGGGAGGGAAAGAGGGAAGGAAAGAAGAAGGGAAGGAAGGAAGGGAGGGAAGGAGGGAAAGGAAGAAAGGAAGCACGGAAGATGGGAAGGAAGGAAGGAGGGAAGCAGGAAGGAGGGAAGGAATGATGAAGGGAAGGAAAGAAGGAGGGGAGAAAGGAAGATGGGAAGGAATGAAAGGAAATAATGAAGGAAGAAAGGAGGGAAGGAAGGAAGGTGGGAAGGAAGGGTGGGAGAGAGGGAAAGGAAGAAAGAAATTCCTTTCTCCTGCCCCTTTCACCCCCTCAGGACGTCCCAAAACGTTTCACAGCCAATGAAGTACTTTTTTATTTGAAGTGTGGTCACTGTTGTAATGTGGGAAACGCAGCAGCCAATTTGCGCACAGCAAGATCCCACAAACAGCAAATGTGATAAACGACCAGACCATCTGTTTCCTGAGCTTCGGGTGCAGGCTGAAGTTGTTTGACCGCCCGGACGTGGGCTGGAAAGAGGGGCCAATCCTAGGTGGGAGGCACGAAGATGCACGAACTTTGCTCAATTAGGGTGGAACTTGTTCCAGAATGTAATGACCTCTGCGAGGAAAACAAGAACATGTTCGCTCCTCCTGACGTCCCTGGGGCAGTATTGTCAAGTGTTGGAGCAAGGCCCAGAGAATGACGGATGAGGCCTGGATTAAGATTTTCATCTAGTCTATCGTGGAATGGGGTCCGGTCGCTGCTGAGGGCCTAACCCAAACAGAGAGGGGAAAAGACTTATCAGTCCAACAGGCAACGAGGAGGCGCCTGATCCCCTTCTGTAACTCGAGGCCCCAAGTTACTGCCCCTCACAGGCCCTGCCCCTCACTGACCCTCCTAGGCCCTGCCCCTCACTGCCCCTCCTAGGCTTAGCCCCTCACTGCCCCTCCTAGGCCCTGCCCCTCACTGCCCCTCCTAGGCCCTGCCCCTCACTGCCCCTCCTAGGCCCTGCCCCTCACTGCCCCTCCTAGGCCCTGCCCCTCACTGCCCCTCCTAGGCCCTGCCCCTCACTGCCCCTCCTAGGCCCTGCCCCTCACTGCCCCTCCTAGGCCCTGCCCCTCACTGCCCCTCCTAGGCCCTGCCCCTCACTCCCCCTCCTACGCCCTGCCCCTCACTGCCCCTCCTAGGCCCTGCCCCTCCTAGGCCCTGCCCCTCACTGCCCCTCCTAGGCCCTGCCCCTCACTGCCCCTCCTAGGCCCTGCCCCTCACTCCCCCTCCTAGGCCCTGCCCCTCACTGCCCCTCCTAGGCCCTGCCCCTCACTGCCCCTCCTAGGCCCTGCCCCTCACTGCCCCTCCTAGGCCCTGCCCCTCACTGCCCCTCCTAGGCTTAGCCCCTCACTGCCCCTCCGAGGCTTAGCCCCTCACTGCCCCTCCTAGGCCCTGCCCCTCACTGCCCCTGCTAGGCTTAGCCCCTCACTGCCCCTCCTAGGCTCAGCCCCTCACTCCCCCTGCTAGGCCCTGCCCCTCACTCCCCCTCCCAGGCCCTGCCCCTCACTGCCCCTCCTAGGCCCTGCCCCTCACTGCCCCTCCTAGGCCCTGCCCCTCACTGCCCCTCCTAGGCCCTGCCCCTCACTGCCCCTCCTAGGCTTAGCCCCTCACTGCCCCTCCTAGGCTTAGCCCCTCACTGCCCCTCCTAGGCTTAGCCCCTCACTGCCCCTCCTAGGCTTAGCCCCTCACTGCCCCTCCTAGGCTTAGCCCCTCACTGCCCCTCCTAGGCCCTGCCCCTCACTGCCCCTCCTAGGCCCTGCCCCTCACTGCCCCTCCTAGGCCCTGCCCCTCACTGCCCCTCCTAGGCCCTGCCCCTCACTGCCCCTCCTAGGCCCTGCCCCTCACTGCCCCTCCTAGGCCCTGCCCCTCACTGCCCCTCCTAGGCCCTGCCCCTCACTGCCCCTCCTAGGCTTAGCCCCTCACTGCCCCTCCTAGGCTTAGCCCCTCACTGCCCCTCCTAGGCTTAGCCCCTCACTGCCCCTCCTAGGCTTAGCCCCTCACTGCCCCTCCTAGGCCCTGCCCCTCACTGCCCCTGCTAGGCTTAGCCCCTCACTGCCCCTGCTAGGCCCTGCCCCTCACTCGCCCTGCTAGGCCCTGCCCCTCACTCCCCCTCCCAGGCCCTGCCCCTCACTGCCCCTCCTAGGCCCTGCCCCTCACTGCCCCTCCTAGGCTCAGCCCCTCACTGCCCCTCCCAGGCCCTGCCCCTCACTGCCCCTCCTAGGCCCTGCCCCTCACTGCCCCTCCTAGGCCCTGCCCCTCACTGCCCCTCCTAGGCCCTGCCCCTCACTGCCCCTCCTAGGCCCTGCCCCTCACTGCCCCTCCCAGGCCCTGCCCCTCACTGCCCCTCCTAGGCTTAGCCCCTCACTGCCCCTCCCAGGCCCTGCCCCTCACTGCCCCTCCTCGGCTTAGCCCCTCACTGCCCCTCCTAGGCTTAGCCCCTCACTGCCCCTCCCAGGCCCTGCCCCTCACTGCCCCTCCCAGGCCCTGCCCCTCACTGCCCCTCCCAGGCCCTGCCCCTCACTGCCCCTCCTAGGCCCTGCCCCTCACTGCCCCTCCTAGGCCCTGCCCCTCACTGCCCCTCCTAGGCCCTGCCCCTCACTGCCCCTCCTAGGCTCAGCCCCTCACTGCCCTTCCCAGGCCCTGCCCCTCACTGCCTCTCCCAGGCCCTGCCCCTCACTGCCCTTCCCAGGCCCTGCCCCTCACTGCCCCTCCTAGGCTTAGCCCCTCACTGCCCCTCCTAGGCCCTGCCCCTCACTGCCCCTCCTAGGCTTCGCCCCTCACTGCCCCTCCGAGGCCCTGCCCCTCACTGCCCCTCCTAGGCCCTGCCCCTCACTGCCCCTCCTAGGCTTAGCCCCTCACTGCCCCTCCTAGGCTCAGCCCCTCACTCCCCCTCCCAGGCCCTGCCCCTCACTGCCCCTCCCAGGCCCTGCCCCTCACTGCCCCTCCTAGGCCCTGCCCCTCACTGCCCCTCCTAGGCTCAGCCCCTCACTGCCCCTCCCAGGCCCTGCCCCTCACTGCCCCTCCTAGGCCCTGCCCCTCACTGCCCCTCCTAGGCCCTGCCCCTCACTGCCCCTCCTAGGCCCTGCCCCTCACTGCCCCTCCTAGGCCCTGCCCCTCACTGCCCCTCCCAGGCCCTGCCCCTCACTGCCCCTCCTAGGCTTAGCCCCTCACTGCCCCTCCCAGGCCCTGCCCCTCACTGCCCCTCCTCGGCTTAGGCCCTCACTGCCCCTCCTAGGCTTAGCCCCTCACTGCCCCTCCCAGGCCCTGCCCCTCACTGCCCCTCCCAGGCCCTGCCCCTCACTGCCCCTCCTAGGCCCTGCCCCTCACTGCCCCTCCTAGGCTTAGCCCCTCACTGCCCCTCCTAGGCCCTGCCCCTCACTGCCCCTCCTAGGCCCTGCCCCTCACTGCCCCTCCTAGGCCCTGCCCCTCACTGCCCCTCCTAGGCCCTGCCCCTCACTGCCCCTCCTAGGCTCAGCCCCTCACTCCCCCTCCCAGGCCCTGCCCCTCACTGCCCCTCCCAGGCCCTGCCCCTCACTGCCCCTCCTAGGCCCTGCCCCTCACTGCCCCTCCTAGGCTCAGCCCCTCACTGCCCCTCCCAGGCCCTGCCCCTCACTGCCCCTCCTAGGCCCTGCCCCTCACTGCCCCTCCTAGGCCCTGCCCCTCACTGCCCCTCCTAGGCTCAGCCCCTCACTGCCCTTCCCAGGCCCTGCCCCTCACTGCCTCTCCCAGGCCCTGCCCCTCACTGCCCTTCCCAGTCCCTGCCCCTCACTGCCCCTCCTAGGCTTAGCCCCTCACTGCCCCTCCTAGGCCCTGCCCCTCACTGCCCCTCCTAGGCTTAGCCCCTCACTGCCCCTCCGAGGCCCTGCCCCTCACTGCCCCTCCTAGGCCCTGCCCCTCACTGCCCCTCCTAGGCTTAGCCCCTCACTGCCCCTCCTAGGCTCAGCCCCTCACTCCCCCTCCTAGGCTCAGCCCCTCACTCCCCCTCCCAGGCCCTGCCCCTCACTGCCCCTCCTAGGCTCAGCCCCTCACTGCCCCTCCTAGGCTCAACCCCTCACTGCCCCTCCTAGGCTCAACCCCTCACTCCCCCTCCTAGGCTCAGCTCCTCACTCCCCCTCCTAGGCTCAGCTCCTCACTGCCCCTCCTAGGCCCTGCCCCTCACTCCCCCTCCTAGGCCCTGCCCCTCACTGCCCCTCCTAGGCCCTGCCCCTCACTGCCCCTCCTAGGCTCAGCTCCTCACTGCCCCTCCTAGGCCCTGCCCCTCACTGCCCCTCCTAGGCCCTGCCCCTCACTGCCCCTCCTAGGCCCTGCCCCTCACTGCCCCTCCTAGGCCCTGCCCCTCACTGCCCCTCCTAGGCTCAGCTCCTCACTGCCCCTCAAAGGCCCTGCCCCTCACTGCCCCTCCTGGGCCCTGCCCCTCAATGCCCCTCCTAGCTCAACCTCTCACTGCCCCTCACAGGCCCTGCCCCTCACAGGCCCAAATCCTCACTCCCCCTCCCAGGCCCAGCTCCTCATTCCCCCCTCAAAGGCCCTGCCCCTCACTCCTCCTCATAGGCCCTACCCCTCACTGCCCCTCCTAGGCCCTGCCTCTCACTGCCCCTCCTAGACCCAGCCCCTCACTCCCCCTCCCAGGCCCAGCTCCTCACTCCCCCTCTTAGACCCAGCCCCTCACTCCCCCTCCCAGGTCCAGCTCCTCATTCCCCCTCCCAGGTCCAGCTCCTCATTCCCCCTCCCAGGTCCAGCTCCTCATTCCCCCCTCAAAGGCCCTGCCCCTCACTCCCCCTCCTAGCCCCTGCCCCTCACTCCCCCTCCTAGCCCCTGCCCCTCACTCCCCCTCCTCGCCCCTGCCTCTCACTCCCCCTCCTAGCCCCTGCCCCTCACTCCCCCTCCTAGGCCCAGCCCCTCACTCCCCCTCCTAGCCCCTGCCCCTCACTCCCCCTCCTAGGCCCTGCCCCTCACTCCCCCTCCTAGCCCCTGCCCCTCACTCCCCCTCCTAGCCCCTGCCTCTCACTCCCCCTCCTAGGCCCAGCCCCTCACACGGTCGCCAACTCTGGTTGGACGTATTCCTGGGGGGGTTTCATCACATGACCTCTTCCCTCGAATTGCCCCGCCCCCACACTCCCCCGCCATTGGTCGCCAGACACAACCATCATCGCGACACCCCGCTTTCCCACGGCCAATCGGAAAGCAAACGGACTCTTCGTTACCCAATTGGATTCTTGACCGTCAGACAAACCGACCTCTTCCCCACCGCCAATATTTTGTATAACGAACAAACAAAAGAATTGAAAGAAAATGGAAAAAACACCATTTTGTTTAACCCCCCGATGATTTTCCCCCTTGGCCGTTAGCTTCCAACAGCGTCCTGGAGATCAAACTTCAGTCCCTGGAGACTCCAGGACAATCCTGGAGGGTTGGCGAGCCAAGGTGGCCTCTCTTGGTCCAGCCCCTCACTGACATTTCCGGCTCTGCCCCTTCGAGACTCCTCCGGTCCCATTTCTTGGAGGGACGCCCCGAGTCAACAGGGAGAAGAGACTTTCCTTTGGACTTAAATCTAGTCTTTGTCCGCACAAACCGAGGCCGCCCCCCACCCCCCGGCTCTCGGGTGGGCGTAGAAGATCCTACGGCCGCCATTGGAAGGAGAGCAGAGTTGGGGGGGGGAGCTCTCCCCGGTGTCCAGGGGCCCAATATTTAGCCCTCAACCAACATCACTAAGACAAACCAGACCATCTGGTCATTTATCGCATCGCTGCCTGTGGGATCTTGCTGTGCGCAAATTGGCTGCCGCGTTTCCGACATCACAACAGCGACGACACTTCAAAAAAGTATTTCGTTGGCCGTGGCGTCCTTCGGGACGTGAAAGGAGCTGCAGAAATGCGAGTTCTTTCCTTACAATACCGCGCTCTTGCCTCGGAGTCGGAGGGTCCGAGCCCCCGCTCCAGAGACTCGAGCCCCGTAACCCGGGCCCCGACGCTCCCCCCCCCCCCGCCCCACCGCCCCCCGGCGCCACGAGGGGGGCAGCTCGGGCCTAGTCGGCCAGCGTCTGCGGGGGAAGGCAACGGAGGGACTCACCTGCAAGGAGTGGGGGAGGCCCGAGGGCATGGCTCGGAATCGGTTGCGGCCCAGTCGCAGGTAGGTCAGCCTCCTCAGCGGCCGGAGGGAGCTGGGGTTGACGTTCCCGTCGTCCAGCCCGTTCCCTTCCAGTTCGAGGGTCAGCAGTCTGTGGAGCCCTGCGGGAGAGGAGGAGGAGGAGAGTCAGAACCAGCGGTGGAGAGCAGGACTCAAATGGAGAAAGGACCGACTCCCATTTCTCCGGCCCCTTTCACCACCTCAGGCCGTCCCAAAGCGTTTCGCAGCCAATGAGGTGCTATTTTTTTGAAGTGTGGTCACTGTTGTAATGTAGGAAACGCAGCAGCCAATTTGCGCACAGCAAGATCCCACAAACTGCAATGAGATAAATGACCAGATCATCAGTTTTTTTTTTAGTGATTTTGGTCGAGGGATAAATATCGGCCCCAGGACACCGGGGAGAACTCTCCTCCCTCCCTGCTCTTCTTCCAATAGCGGCCGTGGGATCTTTTACGTCCAACTGAGAGGGCAGACGGGGGCCTTGGTTAATGTCCCATCCTCCGACAGTGCTGGCACCAGGGGAGTGTCGGGCCTGGATTACGGGGCTCGAGTCTCTGGAGTCCCGAGTCCCGTTGGCCCATCACCCCTCCCGCCGCGCTCGCTGACCTACATCGGCTCCCAGTCCGGCAACACCCCGATTTTAAAATTCTCATCCTCGTGTTCAAATCCCTCCATGGCCCTCGCCCCCCTCCCTATCTCTGTAACCTCCTCCAGCCCCTACGACCCTCCCAGATCTCTGCGCTCCTCCAATTCCGGCCTCTTGTCCATCCCCCCGATTCCCATCGCTCCGCCATTGGCGGCCGTTCCTTCAGCCGCCTCGGCCCTGAGCTCTGGAATTCCCTCCCTAAACCTCTCCGCCTCTCTCTCCTCCTTTAAGACGCTCCTTAAAACCTACCTCTTTGACCAAGCTTTTGGTCACCTGTCCTAATATCTCCTTATGTGGATCGGTGTCAAATTTTGTTTGATAATCCTGTGAAGCGCCCAGGCACTATAAAAATGCAACTTGTTGAAAATCACAGGAGGCATATCTGTCTCACAGCTCGTGGGACTGGGAATTGGAAGAAATTACTGTTGAAACTATAGCAGGAAGGCGAATGGTATGTTGGCCTTCATTGCAAGAGGATTTGAGGACAGGAGCAGGGATGTCTTACTGCAGTTATACAGGGCCTTGGTGAGACCACATCTGGAGTATTGTGTGCAGTTTTGGTCTCCTTATCTGAGGAAGGATGTCCTTGCCATGGAGGGAGTGCGACGAAGGTTCACCAGACTGATTCCCGGGATGGCAGGACTGACGTATGAGGAGAGATTGGGTCGACTCGGCCTGTATTCACTCGAGTTTAGAAGAATGAGAGGGGATCTCATTGAAACTTATAAAATTCTAACAGGACTGGACAGACTAGATGCAGGGAGGATGTTCCCGATGGCTGGGGAGTCCAGAACCAGGGGGTCACAGTCTCAGGATACGGGGCATGCCATTTAGAACCGAGATGAGGAGAAATTTCTTCACTCAGAGGGTGGTGAACCTGTGGAATTCTCTACCACAGAAGGCAGTGGAGGCCGAGTCATTAGATGTATTCAAGAAGGAGACAGATAGATTTCTTAATGCTAAAGGGATCAAGAGATATGGGGAAAAAGCGGGAACAGGGTACTGAGTTAGACGATCAGCCATGATCATTTTGAATGGGGGAGCAGGCCCGAAGGGCCGAATGGCCTACTCTTGCTCCTATTTTCTATGTTTCTATGTTTAAGAGCGAGCCAATTAGTCCCACTTCCCCCCACCCCCGTGTCCCCCTCTTCCCCCTGCTCCTTTCCCATAGTCCTACGATCTTTTCCCTTTCAAGTATTTTTCCAATTCCCTTTTGAAAGTTATTATTGAATCTGCTTCCACCGCCCTTTCAGGCAGTGAATTCCAGATCAGAACAACTCGCTGCGTAAAAGGTTTGTCCCATGAGGAGAGGTTGAGTAGAATGGGCCTATACTCTCTGGAGTTTAGAAGAATGAGAGGTGATCTCGTTGAAACATCTAAGATTCTGAGAGGGCCTTGATAGGGTAGATGCTGAGAGGCTGTTTGCCCTGGTTGGAGAGTCTAGAACCAGGGGGCATACACCAAAAGAAAAGGGAGCGAGGGATAGACCAAGTAATTATAGACCAGTTCAGTCCAACCTCGGTGGTGGGCAAATTATTGGAATCAATTCTGAGGGACAGGATAAATCGTCATTTAGAAAGGCACGGAGTAATCAAGGACAGTCAGCATGGATTTGTTAAGGGAAGGTCGTGTCTGACTAACTTAATTGAATTTTTTGAGGCGGTAACAAGGAGGGTCGATGAGGGTAGTGCGTTTGATGTAGTCTACATGGATTTTAGCAAAGCTTTTGACGAGGTCCCACATGGCAGACTGGTCAGAAAAGTAAAAGCCCATGGGATCCAAGGGAAAGTGGCAAATTGGATCCAAAATTGGCTCGGTGGCAGGAAGCAAAGGGTGATGGTCGATGGGTGTTTTTGTGACTGGAAGGCTGTTTCCAGTGGGCTCCCGCAAGGCTCAGTCCTAGGTCTCTTGTTTTTTGTGATATATATTAATCATTTGGACTTAAATGTAGGGGGCATGATTGAGAAGTTTGCAGATGATACAAGAATTGGCCATGTGGTTGATAGTGAGGGGGAAAGCTGTAGACTGCAGGAAGATATCAATGGACTGGTCAGGTGGGCAGAAAAGTGGCAAATGGAATTCAATCCGGAGAAGTGTGAGGGAATGCATTTGGGGAGGGCAAACAAGGCAAGGGAATACACAACAAATGGGAGGATACTGAGAGGTGTAGAGGGAGTGAGGGACCTTGGAGTGCATGTCCACAGATCCCTGAAGGTAGCAGGACAGGTAGATAAGGTGATTAAGAAGGCATATGGGATACTTTCCTTTATTAGCCGAGGCATAGAATATAAGAGCAGGGAGGTTATGCTAGAACTGTATAAAACATTGGTTAGGCCACAGCTTGAGTCCTGCGTACAGTTCTGGTCACCACATTACAGGAAAGATGTGATTGCATTAGAGAGGGTGCAGAGGAGATTTACGAGGATGTTGCCAGGACTGGAGAATTTTAGCTATGAGGAAAGATTGGATAGGCTGGGGTTGTTTTCATTGGAACAGAGGAGGCTGAGGGGAGATTTAATTGAGGTGTCTAAAATTATGAGGGGCCGAGATAGAGTGGATAGGAAGGACCTATTTCCCTTAGCAGAGAGGTCAATAACCAGGGGGCATAGATTTAAAGTGATTGGTAGAAGGATTAGAGGGGAGCTGAGGAGAAATCGTTTCCCCCAGAGGGTGGTGGGGGTCTGGAACTCACTGCCTGAGAGGGTGGGAGAGGCAGAAACCCACAACTCATTTAAAAAATACCTGGATGTGCACCTGAAGAGCCGTGAGCAACAGGGCCACGGACCAAGTGCTGGAAAGAGGGATTAGGCTGGGTGGCTCGTTTTCGGCCGGCACGGACACAATGGGCTGAATGGCCTCCTTCTGTGCCGTAAATTTTCTATGACTCTATGATTCTATAGTCTCACATTCGGGGCCGACCATTCAAGACTGAGATGAGGAGGAATTTCTTCACTCAGAGGGTGGTGAATCTTTGGAATTCTCTACCCCAGAGGGCTGTGGATGCTCAGACATTGAGTATATTCAAGGCTGAGATGGATAGACTTTTGGACTCGAGGGGAAGCAAGGGATATGGGGATCGGGCGGGAAAGTGGAGTTGAGGTGGAAGATCAGCCATGATCTGATTGAATGGCGGAGCAGGCTCGAGGGGCCGAATGGCCTACTCCTGCTCCTATTTCTTATGTTCTTAAAATAAATTCTCCTCATCTCCTCCTCTGGTTCCTTTACCAATTATTATAAGTTGTGTTACGTTAGGAACATAGGAACAGGAGTAGGCCATTCAGCCCCTCGAGCCTGCTCCGCCATTTGATAAGATCATGGCTGATCTGTGATCTAACTCCATATACCTGCCTTTGGCCCATATCCCTTAATACCTTTGGTTGTCAAAAAGCTATCTATCTCAGATTTAAATTTAGCAATTGAGCTCGCATCAATTGCTGTTTGCGGAAGAGAGTTCCAAACTTCTACAACCCTTTGTGTGTAGAAATGTTTTCTAATCTCGCTCCTGAAAGGTCTGGCTCTAATTTTTAGACTGTGCCCCCTACTCCTAGAATCCCCAACCAGCGGAAATAGTTTCTCTCTATCCACCCTCTCCGTTCCCCTTAATATCTTATAAACTTCGATCAGATCGCCCCTTAACCTTCGAAACTCCAGAGAATACAACCCCAATTTGTGTAATCTCTCCTCGTAACTTAACCCTTGAAGTCCGGGTATCATTCTAGTAAACCTACGCTGCATTCCCTCCAAGGCCAATATGTCCTTCCGAAGGTGCGGTGCCCAGAACTGCTCACAGTACTCCAGGTGCGGTCTAACCAGGGTTTTGTATAGCTGCAGCATAACTTCTGCCCCCTTGTACTCCAGTCCTCGAGATATAACGGCCAGCATTCCATTAGCCTTATTGGTTATTTTCTGCGCCTGTTCATGACACTTCAATGATCGATGGACCTGAACCCCTAAGTCCCTTTGGACATCCACTGTTTTTAACTTTTTACCATTTGGAAAGTACCCTGTTCGATTCTTTTTTGATCCAAAGTGGACGACCTCACATTTGTCTACATTGAATTCCATCTGCCACAGTTTTGCCCATTCACCTAATCTATCAATACCGCTTTGTAATTTACGTTGAAAGAACACTGTAGGAGGTATTGGTGCATGAGACTTAGAGATACCACAGTGGTGAGAGCTATATGTGTAGGTTGATGTATACTCCACAGTGTTTAATTACAACGTCGTGTACATGTTATAAATTACAGAACACTAATGAGTGGCTGTTCAGAGCCCCATGAGTTACTGATGTGGTTTGTCAGGGATGCCTCCCCGAGCTTCAGAGGTGGACAGAGGGAGTGGGAAGGAGCTGCCAACGCAGGAAACCTGAGAGACAAACGGACGGGGATATACTGACCGACCTGGCGTGTGATGGTCCCAGCCCACGGCTCTCGCTCTCTCCCCTCAGAAGGTCTGGGGTTCGAGCCCCCTCCTCACTCCAGAGACTCGAGCCCCGTAATCCAGGCCCCGACACTCCCCTCCCCGGTGCCGGTAACTGAGGGAGCGCCGCACTGTCGGAGGGGCCGTCTTTCGGGACGAGACGTTAAACCGAGGCCCCCCCCGTCTGCCCCTCTCGGGCGGGACGTAAAAGATCCCACGGCCGCTACTGGAAGGAGAGCAGAGGGAGGGGGAGTTCTCCCCGGGGTCCTGGGGCCGATATTTATCCCTCGACCAACATCACTAAAAAATAGGTGATCTGGTCATTATCTCATCGCTGTTTGTGGGATCTTGCTGTGCGCAAATTGACTGCCGTGTTTCCCCACATTACAACAGTGACTACACGTCAGAAAGTACTTCATTGGCTGTGAAACACTTTGGGACGTCCTGAGGTGGTGAAAGGGGCCGGAGAAATGGGAGTTCTATCTTTTTTTTCCCCAGGTTCGGCCATTTTCTCAACTAATCTCAGTTCGGACTGAAATGTAGAAAAGTTCAGATTTTTTGGGGGATGGGATGAGGGGCCGGCAGATTATCGTGTTCAGAAGCAAACATTTTACTGCACCTCGAGTCAGCTTTGAGTGTTCCCAGACCGTCGGAGGGGAGGGAGGGGGAGGGAGGGGGAGGGGAGGGAGGGGAGGGGAGGGAGGGAAAGGGAGGGGAGGGCAGGGAGGGGAGGGGTTGGAGGTCAAGTACCCAACAACAGCCAATCAGAGGTATTGCGGAGCCCAATTAAGAATCTTTTGGGCCCTGGGCGCTAAGAAGATTCGTGGCCCCTCCCTCCCTTCCCCCACACACCCCCTCCCCTTCACCCCTCCCCCACACACCCCTCCCCTTCACCCCTCCAACAAACAACCCCTCCCTTCCCCCACACACCCCCTTCCCCCTCCTACCCACACACCTGGGGAGAGTTGGGTTGTGTTGGGGTGTGTTGGGTTGAGTTGTGTGGTTGGGTTGTGTTGGGGTGTGTTGGGTTGTATTGGGTTGTTCTGGGGTGAGTTGGGTTGTGTTGGGGTGAGTTGGGTTGTGTTGGGGTGAGTTGGGGTGTGTTGGGATGAGTTGGGTTACGTTGGGGTGGGTTGAGTTGGGGTGTGTTGGGTTGTGTTGGGGTGTTTTGGGTTGAGTTGTGTGGTTGGGGTGTGTTGGGTTGTATTGAGTTGTTCTGGGATGAGTTGGGGTGTGTTGGGATGCGTTGGGGTGAGTTGGGTTGTGTTAGGGTGTGTTGGGATGAGTTGGGTTGAGTTGGGTTGGGTTGGGGTGGGTTGGGTTGTGTTGGGGTGGGTTGTGTTGGGTTGGGGTGGGTTGGGGTGTGTTGGGTTGAGTTGGGGTGGTTTGGGGTGTGTTGGGTTGGGTTGGGGTGAGTTGGGTTGTGTTGGGGTGTGTTGGGATGCGTTGGGGTGAGTTGTGTTGTGTTGGGTTGTTCTGGGGTGAGTTGGGTTGAGTTGGGGTTCAGCTGGGTTGTGTTGGGGTGTGTTGGGATGAGTTGGTGTGAATTAGGGTGAGCTGAGTTTCGTTGGGGTGGGTTGTGTTGTGTTGGGTTGAGTTGGGATGTGTTGGGGTTGAGTTGGGGTGTGTTGGAGTGTGTTGGGATGAGTTGGGGTGAGTTGGGTTATGCTGGGGTGGGTTGAGTTGTGTTAGGTTGAGTTGGGTTGTGTTGGGTTGAGTTGGGTTGAGTTGGGTTGAGTTGGGGTGAGTTGGGTTGTGTTGGGGTGAGTTGGGTTGAGTTGGGGTGAGTTGGGTTGAGTTGGGGTGAGTTGGGTTGTGTTGGGTTGAGTTGGGGTGTGTTGGGTTGAGTTGGGGTGTGTTGGGGTTGAGTTGGGTTGTGTTGGAGTGTGTTGGGATGAGTTGGGGTGAGTTGGGTTATGTTGGGGTGGGTTGAGTTGTGTTAGGTTGAGTTGGGTTGTGTTGGATTGAGTTGGGGTGTGTTGGGTTGAGTTGGGTTGAGTTGGGTTATGTTGGGGTGTGTTGGGTTGAGTTGGGTTGTGTTGGATTGAGTTGGGGTGTGTTGGATTGAGTTGGGGTGTGTTGGGTTGAGTTGGGGTGTGTTGGGTTGAGTTGGGGTGTGTTGGGTTGAGTTGGGGTGTGTTGGGTTGAGTTGGGGTGTGTTGGATTGAGTTGGGGTGTGTTGGGTTGAGTTGGGGTGTGTTGGGTTGAGTTGTGGTGTGTTGGGTTGAGTTGGGGTGTGTTGGATTGAGTTGGGGTGTGTTGGGTTGAGTTGGGGTGTGTTGGGTTGAGTTGGGGTGTGTTGGATTGAGTTGGGGTGTGTTGGGTTGAGTTGGCGTGTGTTGGGTTGAGTTGTGGTGTGTTGGGTTGAGTTGGGGTGTGTTGGATTGAGTTGGGGTGTGTTGGATTGAGTTGGGGTGTGTTGGGTTGAGTTGGGGTGTGTTGGGTTGAGTTGGGGTGTGTTGGGTTGAGTTGGGGTGTGTTGGGATGAGATGGGGTGAGTTGTGTTGTGTTGGGTTGAGTTGGGATGTGTTATGTTGAGTTGGAGTGGTTTGGGGTGTGTTGGGTTGGGGTGTGTTGGGATGTGTTGGGGTGTGTTGGGGTGAGTTGGGATGTGTTGGGGTGGGTTGGGGTGTGTTGGGGTGAGTTGGGATGTGTTGGGGTGGGTTGGGATGTGTTGGGGTTGTGTTGGGTTGTGTTGGGGTGGGTTGGGATGTGTTGGGGTGGGTTGGGATGTGTTGGGGTGAGTTGGGATGTGTTGGGGTTGTGTTGGGGTGTGTTGGGGTGGGTTGGGATGTGTTGGGGTTGTGTTAGGGTGGGTTGGGATGTGTTGGGGTTGTGTTGGGGTGTGTTGGGGTGGGTTGGGATGTGTTGGGGTGAGTTGGGATGTGTTGGGGTGAGTTGGGATGTGTTGGGTTGTGTTGGGGTGTGTTGGGGTGGGTTGGGATGTGTTGGGGTGGGTTGGGATGTGTTGGGGTGAGTTGGGATGTGTTGGGGTTGTGTTGGGGTGTGTTGGGGTGGGTTGGGGTTGTGTTGGGGTGTGTTGGGGTGGGTTGGGATGTGTTGGGGTTGTGTTAGGGTGTGTTGGGGTGGGTTGGGATGTGTTGGGGTTGTGTTGGGGTGTGTTGGGGTGGGTTGGGGTGTGTTGGGTTTGTGTTGGCGTGAGTTGGGGTGTGTTGGCGCGAGTTGGGATGTGTTGGGGTTGGGTCAGGATGAGTTGGGTTGTGTTGGGATGTGTTGGGATGAGATGGGATGTGTTGGGGTTGTATTGGGATGTGTTGGGGTTGTATTGGGGTTGTATTGGGATGAGTTGGGGTGTATTGGGGTGTATTGGGGTGTATTGGGATGTGTTGGGGTTGTATTGGGGTGTATTGGGGATGTATTGGGATGTGTTGGGGTGTATTGGGGTGTATTGGGGTGTATTGGGATGAGTTGGGGTGTATTGGGGTGTATTGGGATGAGTTGGGGTGTATTGGGGTGTATTGGGGTGTATTGGGATGAGTTGGGTGTATTGGGGTGTATTGGGAATATATTGGGATGTGTTGGGATGTGTTGGGGTTGTATTGGGGATGTATTGGGGTGTATTGGGATGAGTTGGGGTGTATTGGGGTGTATTGGGGTGTATTGGGGTTGTATTGGGGTGAGTTGGGTGTATTGGGGTGTATTGGGGTGTATTGGGGTGTATTGGGATGTGTTGGGGTTGTATTGGGGTGTATTGGGATGAGTTGGGGTGTATTGGGGTGTATTGGGGTGTATTGGGATGAGTTGGGTGTATTGGGGTGTATTGGGGATATATTGGGATGTGTTGGGATGTGTTGGGATGTGTTGGGGATGTATTGGGATGTGTTGGGGTTGTATTGGGGTGTATTGGGATGAGTTGGGGTGTATTGGGGTGTATTGGGGTGTATTGGGGTGTGTTGGGTTGAGTTGGGGTGTGTTGGGGTGTGTTGGGTTGAGTTGGGGTGTGTTGGGGTGTGTTGGGTTGAGTTGTGGTGTGTTGGGTTGAGTTGGGGTGTGTTGGATTGAGTTGGGGTGTGTTGGGTTGAGTTGGGGTGTGTTGGGTTGAGTTGGGGTGTGTTGGGTTGAGTTGGGGTGTGTTGGATTGAGTTGGGGTGTGTTGGATTGAGTTGGGGTGTGTTGGGTTGAGTTGGGGTGTGTTGGGTTGAGTTGGGGTGTGTTGGGATGAGATGGGGTGTGTTGGGTTGAGTTGGGATGTGTTATGTTGAGTTGGAGTGGTTTGGGGTGTGTTGGGTTGGGGTGTGTTGGGGAGAGTTGGGTTGTGTTGGGGTGGGTTGGGGTGTGTTGGGATGTGTTGGGGTGTGTTGGGGTGTGTTGGGGTGAGCTGGGATGTGTTGGGGTGGGTTGGGGTGTGTTGGGGTGAGTTGGGATGTGTTGGGGTGGGTTGGGGTGTGTTGGGGTGTGTTGGGGTGTGTTGGGGTGTGTTGGGTTTGTGTTGGCGTGAGTTGGGGTGTGTTGGCGCGAGTTGTGATGTGTTGGGGTTGGGTCAGGATGAGTTGGGTTGTGTTGGGATGTGTTGGGGTGAGCTGGGATGTGTTGGGGTGGGTTGGGGTGTGTTGGGGTGAGTTGGGATGTGTTGGGGTGGGTTGGGATGTGTTGGGGTTGTGTTCGGTTGTGTTGGAGTGGGTTGGGATGTGTTGGGGTGGGTTGGGATGTGTTGAGGTGAGTTGGGATGTGTTGGGGTTGTGTTGGGGTGGGTTGGGGTGGGTTGGGATGTGTTGGGGTTGTGTTGGGGTGGGTTGGGATGTGTTGGGGTTGTGTTGGGGTGTGTTGGGGTGTGTTGGGGTGTGTTGGGTTTGTGTTGGCATGAGTTGGGGTGTGTTGGCGCGAGTTGTGATGTGTTGGGGTTGGGTCAGGATGAGTTGGGTTGTGTTGGGATGTGTTGGGATGAGATGGGATGTGTTGGGGTTGTATTGGGATGTGTTGGGGTTGTATTGGGGTTGTATTGGGATGAGTTGGGGTGTATTGGGGTGTATTGGGGTGTATTGGGATGAGTTGCGGTGTATTGGGGTGTATTGGGGTGTATTGGGATGTGTTGGGGGTGTATTGGGGTTGTATTGGGGTGAGTTGGGTGTATTGGGGTGTATTGGGGTGTATTGGGATGTGTTGGGGTTGTATTGGGGTGTATTGGGATGAGTTGGGGTGTATTGGGGTGTATTGGGGTGTATTGGGGTGTATTGGGATGAGTTGGGTGTATGGGGTGTATTGGGGTGTATTGGGATGTGTTGGGGTTGTATTGGGGTGTATTGGGATGAGTTGGGGTGTATTGGGGTGTATTGGGGTGTATTGGGGTGTATTGGGATGAGTTGGGTGTATTGGGGTGTATTGGGGATATATTGGGATGTGTTGGGATGTGTTGGGGATGTATTGGGGTGTATTGGGGTGTATTGGGATGTGTTGGGGTTGTATTGGGGTGTATTGGGGTGTGTTGGGGTTGTATTGGGGTGTATTGGGATGAGTTGGGGTGTATTGGGGTGTATTGGGATGTGTTGGGATGTGTTGGGGATGTATTGGGGATGTATTGGGGTGTATTGGGGTGTATTGGGGTGTATTGGGGTGTATTGGGATGAGTTGGGTGTATTGGGGTGTATTGGGATGTGTTGGGGTTGTATTGGGGTGTGTTGGGGATGTGTTGGGTTGTATTGGGATGTGTTGGGGTTGTATTGGGGTGTATTGGGATGTGTTGGGGATGTATTGGGGTGTATTGGGGTGTATTGGGGTGTATTGGGATGTGTTGGGGTTGTATTGGGGTGTATTGGGGTGTGTTGGGTTGTATTGGGGTTGTATTGGGGTGTATTGGGATGTGTTGGGGTTGTATTGGGGTGTATTGGGGTGTATTGGGGTGTATTGGGATGTGTTGGGGTTGTATTGGGGTGTATTGGGGTGTATTGGGATGTGTTGGGGTGTATTGGGGTGTGTTGGGTGTGTGTTGGGGTGTATTGGGGCGTATTGGGATGTGTTGGGGTGTATTGGGGATGTGTTGGGGTTGTATTGGGGTGTATTGGGGTGTATTGGGGTTGTATTGGGGATGTGTTGGGGTGTATTGGGGTGTATTGGGGTTGTATTGGGGTGTGTTGGGTTGTATTGGGGTGTATTGGGGTGTATTGGGGTTGTATTGGGGTGTGTTGGGGGTGTATTGGGGATGTGTTGGGTTGTATTGGGGTTGTATTGGGATGTGTTGGGTTGTATTGGGGTGTATTGGGGTGTATTGGGGTGTGTTGGGGGTGTATTGGGGTGTGTTGGGGTGTATTGGGGATGTGTTGGTGTGTATTGGGGTGTATTGGGGATGTGTTGGGTTGTATTGGGGTTGTATTGGGATGTGTTGGGTTGTATTGGGGTGTATTGGGGTGTATTGGGGTGTGTTGGGGATGTGTTGGGGTTGTATTGGGGTGTATTGGGATGTGTTGGGGTGTATTGGGGATGTGTTGGGTTGTATTGGGGTGTATTGGGGATGTGTTGGGGTTGTATTGGGGTTGTATTGGGGATGTGTTGGGTTGTATTGGGGTTGTATTGGGGATGTGTTGGGTTGTATTGGGGTGTATTGGGATGTGTTGGGGTTTTATTGGGATGTATTGGGTTGTATTGGGATGTATTGGGATGTGTTGGGGTTGTATTGGGGTGTATTGGGGTGTATTGGGGTGTATTGGGGTTGTATTGGGGTGCATTGGGATGTGTTGGGGTTGTATTGGGGTGTATTGGGATGTGTTGGGGTTGTATTGGGGTGTATTTGGATGTGTTGGGGTGTATTGGGGTGTATTGGGGTGTATTGGGGGATGTGTTGGGGTGTATTGGGGTTGTATTGGGATGTGTTGGGGTTGTATTGGGGTGTATTGGGATGTGTTGGGGTTGTATTGGGGTGTATTGGGGATGTATTGGGGTGTATTGGGGTGTATTGGGATGTGTTGGGGTGTATTGGGGTGTATTGGGGTGTATTGGGGATGTGTTGGGGTGTATTGGGGTTGTATTGGGATGTGTTGGGGTTGTATTGGGGTGTATTGGGATGTGTTGGGGTTGTATTGGGGTGTATTGGGGTGTATTGGGGTGTATTGGGATGTGTTGGGGTTGTATTGGGGTGTATGGGGATGTGTTGGGGTGTATTGGGATGTGTTGGGGTTGTATTGGGGTGTATTGGGATGTGTTGGGGTTGTATTGGGGTGTATTGGGATGTGTTGGGGTTGTATTGGGGTGTATTGGGGTTGTATTGGGGTTGTGTTGGGGTGTATTGGGGTTGTATTGGGGTGTATTGGGGTGTATTGTGGTTGTATTGGGATGTGTTGGGGTTGTATTGGGGTGTATTGGGGTTGTATTGGGGTTGTGTTGGGGGTGTATTGGGGTGTATTGGGGTGTATTGGGATGTGTTGGGGTGTATTGGGGTGTATTGGGGATGTGTTGGGGTGTATTGGGGTTGTATTGGGATGTGTTGGGGTTGTATTGGGGTGTATTGGGGATGTGTTGGGGTGTATTGGGGTGTATTGGGGTTGTATTGGGGTTGTGTTGGGGTTGTATTGGGGATGTATTGGGGTGTATTGGGGTGTATTGTGATGTGTTGGGTTTGTATTGGGGTGTATTGGGATGTGTTGGGGTTGTATTGGGGTGTATTGGGATGTGTTGGGGTTGTATTGGGGTGTATTGGGGTTGTATTGGGATGTGTTGGGGTTGTATTGGGGTGTATTGGGATGTGTTGGGGTTGTATTGGGGTGTATTGGGGTGTATTGGGATGTGTTGGGGTTGTATTGGGGTGTATTGGGATGTGTTGGGGTTGTATTGGGGTGTATTGGGGTGTATTGGAATGTGTTGGGGTTGTATTGGGGTTGTATTGGGGTGTATTGGGATGTGTTGGGGATGTGTTGGGGTTGTGTTGGGGTGTATTGGGGTGTGTTGGGGTTGTGTTGGGGGTGTGTTGGGGATGTATTGGGGTGTATTGGGGTGTGTTGGGGATGTACTGGGGTTGTATTGGGGTGTATTGGGGTGTGTTGGGGTGTATTGGGGTGTATTGGGGTGTATTGGGGTGTGTTGGGGTTGTGTTGGGATGTGTTGGGTTGTATTGGGGTGTATTGGGGTGTATTGGGGTGTATTGGGGTGTATTGGGGTGTGTTGGGGTGTATTGGGGTGTATTGGGATGTGTTGGGTTATATTGGGGTGTATTGGGGTGTGTTGGGGTGGTGTTGGGGTGTGTTGGAATGTGTTGGGGTTGTATTGGGGTTGTATTGGGGTGTATTGGGATGTGTTGGGGATGTGTTGGGGTTGTGTTGGGGTGTATTGGGGTGTGTTGGGGTTGTGTTGGGGGTGTGTGTTGGGGATGTATTGGGGTGTATTGGGGTGTGTTGGGGATGTACTGGGGTTGTATTGGGGTGTATTGGGGTGTGTTGGGGTGTATTGGGGTGTATTGGGGTGTATTGGGGTGTGTTGGGGTTGTGTTGGGATGTGTTGGGTTGTATTGGGGTGTATTGGGGTGTATTGGGGTGTATTGGGGTGTATTGGGGTGTGTTGGGGTGTATTGGGGTGTATTGGGATGTGTTGGGGTTTATATTGGGGGTGTATTGGGGTGTGTTGGGGTGTATTGGGGGTGTGTTGGGGTGTATTGGGGTGTATTGGGGTGTGTTGGGGTTGTGTTGGGGGTGTGTGGGGTTGGGGATGTGTTGGGGATGTGTTGGGGTGTATTGGGTGTGTGGGGTGTGTGGGGTGTATTGGGGTGTATTGGGTGTTGTGTTGGGGTTGTGTTGGGGGTTGTGTTTGGGGGTGTGTTGGGGTGTTATTGGGTGTGGTGGGGGATGTATTGGGGTTGTGTTGGGGTGGTATGGGGTGTGTTGGGGTGTATTGGGGTGTATTGGGGTGTATTGGGTTGTATTGGGGTGTGTTGGGGTTGTGTTGGGGATGTGTTGGGGTGTATTTGGGGTGTGTTGGGGTTGTGTTGGGGCTGTGTTGGGGATGTATTGGGGTTGTGTTGGGGTGTATTGGGGTGTGTTTGGGGTGTATTGGGGTGTATTGGGGTGTATTGGGGTGTGTGGGGTTGTGTTGGGGGTGTGTTGGGGATGTATTGGGGTGTATTGGGGTGTATTGGGATGTGTTGGCGTTGTATTGGGGGTGTATTGGGATGTGTTGGGGTGTATTGGGGTGTATTGGGATGTGTTGGGGTTGTATTGGGGAGTGTATTGGGGTGTATTGGGATGTGTTGGGGTTGTATTGGGGTGTATTGGGGTGTATTGGATGTGTTGGGGTTGTATTGGGGTGTATTGGGGTGTATTGGGATGTATTGGGGGTGTATTGGGATGTGTTGGGGTTGTATTGGGTGTATTGGGTGTATTGGGCTGTGTTGGGGTTGTATTGGGGTGTATTGGGGTGTATTGGGATGTGTTGGGGTTGTATTGGGGTGTATTGGGGTGTATTGGGATGTGTTGGGGTTGTATTGGGGTGTATTGGGGTGTGTATTGGGGTGTATTGGGGTGTATTGGGATGTGTTGGGTTTGTAATGGGTGTCTTGGGGATGTATTGGGGTGTATTGGGGTGTATTGGGATGTGTTGGGGTTGTATTGGGGATGTATTGGGGTGTATTGGGATGTATTTGGGGTGTATTGGGATGTGTTGGGGTTGTATTGGGGTTGTATTGGGGTGTGTTGGGGATGTGTTGGGGTGTATTGGGATGTGTTGGGGTTGTATTGGGATGTGGTTGGGGTGTGGTTGGGGATGTGTTGGGGTGTATTGGGGTGTGTTGGGATGTGTTGGGGTTGTATTGGGATGTGTTGGGGTGTGTGTTGGGGATGTGTTGGGGTGTATTGGGGTGTGTTGGGTTGTATTGGGGTGTATTGGGTGATTGGGGTTGTATTGGGGTGTATGTGGGGTGTTGGGGGTGTATTGGGGATGTGTTGGGGTTGTATTGGGGTTGTATTGGGATGTGTTGGGGTTGTATTGGGGGTGTATTGGGGTGTATTGGGGTGTGTGGGGGTGTATTGGGGTGTGTTGGGGTGTATTGGGGATGTGTTGGTGTGTATTGGGGTGTATTGGGGATGTGTTGGGTTGTGATTGGGGTTGTATTGGGATGTGTTGGGTTGTATTGGGGGTGTATTGGGGTGTATTGGGGTGTGTTGGGATGTGTTGGGGTTGTATGGGGTGTATTGGGATGTGTTGGGGTGTATGGGGGTGTGTTGGGTTGTATTGGGGTGTATTGGGGATGTGTTGGGGTTGTATTGGGTTGTATTGGGGATGTGTTGGGTTGTATTGGGGTTGTATTGGGGATGTGTTGGGTTGTATTGGGGTGTATTGGGATGTGTTGGGGTTTTATTGGGATGTATTGGGTTGTATTGGGATGTATTGGGATGTGTTGGGGTTGTATTGGGGTGTATTGGGGTGTATTGGGGTGTATTGGGGTTGTATTGGGGTGCATTGGGATGTGTTGGGGTGTATTGGGGTGTATTGGGATGTGTTGGGGTGTATTGGGGTGTATTTGGATGTGTATGGGGTGTATTGGGGTGTATGGGGTGTATGGGGATGTGTTGGGGTGTATTGGGGTTGTATTGGGATGTGTTGGGGTTGTATTGGGGTGTATTGGGATGTGTTGGGGTTGTATTGGGGTGTATTGGGGATGATGGGGTGTATTGGGGTGTATTGGGATGTGTTGGGTGTATTGGGGTGATTGGGGTGTATTGGGGATGTGTTGGGTGTATTGGGGTTGTATTGGGATGTGTTGGGTGTATTGGGGTGTATTGGGATGTGTTGGGGTTGTATTGGGGTGTATTGGGGTGTATTGGGGGTGTATTGGGATGTGTTGGGGTGTATTGGGTGTATTGGGGTGGGTTGGGGTGTATTGGGATGTGTTGGGGTGTATGGGGTGTATTGGGATGTGTTGGGGGTTGTATTGGGGGTGTATTGGGATGTTTGTTGGGGTGTTTGGGGTGTATGGGGTTGTATTGGGGTGTGTTGGGTGTATTGGGTTGTATTGGGGTGTATTGGGGTGTATGGTGGGTTGTTTGGGGTGTGGGGGGTTGGTTTGGGTGTATTGGGTTGTATTGGGATGTGTTGGGGTGTATTGGTGTATTGTTGTATTGGGATGTGTTGGGGTTGTATTGGGGTTGTATTGGGGTGTGGGGGGGTGTTTGGGGTGGTTGGGGGTTTGTTGGGGTGTTTGGGATGGGTGGGTATTGGTTGGGGTGGTTGGGGGTGTATGGGGTTGGGGTGTGGGGATGTGGTTGGGGTTGTATTGGGGGTTGGGGTGATTGGGATGTGGTTGGGGTTGTATTGGGGTGTATTGGGGATGTGTTGGGGTGTGTTGGGGGTTGGATTGGGTGTGTGGTGGGGTTGTATTGGGGTGTATTGGGGTGTTTGGGAGGTGCTTGGGGTTGTATTGGGGTGTATTGGGTGTGTTGGGGGGGATGGGGTGGGTTGGGGCTTGGATGTGGTGGGGTGTGGGTGTGGGGTTGTGGTTGGGGGATTGGGGTGGTATGGGATGGTGGGGTGGTTGGGGTGGTATTGGGAGGTGTGGGGTGTAGGGGGTGGGTGTATTGGGTGGGGTTGTATGGGGTGATTGGGTGTGGGATTGGGGATGTGTTGGGGGTTGTGGTGGGGTGTATTGGGGTGTGTTGGGGTTGTTGGTGGTGGGTCGTGGTTGGGGATGTATTAGGGGTGTATTGGGTTGGGTTGGGGATTGTCTGGGGTTGTGATTGGGGGTGTTATTGGGGTGTGTTGGGGTGTATTGGGGTGTATTGGGGAGGGTTGTGTTGGGATGTGTTGGGTTGTATTGGGGTGTATTGGGGTGTATTGGGGTGTATTGGGGTGTATTGGGGTGTGTTGGGGTGTATTGGGGTGTATTGGGATGTGTTGGGTTATATTGGGGTGTATTGGGGTGTGTTGGGGTGTATTGGGGTGTGTTGGGGTGTATTGGGGTGTATTGGGGTGTATTGGGGTGTGTTGGGGTTGTGTTGGGGGTGTGTTGGGGATGTGTTGGGGATGTGTTGGGGTGTATTGGGGTGTATTGGGGTGTGTTGGGGTTGTGTTGGGGTGTATTGGGGTGTGTTGGGGTGTATTGGGGTGTATTGGGGTGTATTGGGGTGTGTTGGGGTTGTGTTGGGGGTGTGTTGGGGATGTATTGGGGTGTGTTGGGGTGTGTTGGGGATGTATTGGGGTTGTGTTAGGGTGTATTGGGGTGTGTTGGGGTGTATTGGGGTGTATTGGGGTGTATTGGGTTGTATTGGGGTGTGTTGGGGTTGTGTTGGGGATGTGTTGGGGTGTATTGGGGTGTGTTGGGGTTGTGTTGGGGCTGTGTTGGGGATGTATTGGGGTTGTGTTGGGGTGTATTGGGGTGTGTTGGGGTGTATTGGGGTGTATTGGGGTGTATTGGGGTGTGTTGGGGTTGTGTTGGGGGTGTGTTGGGGATGTATTGGGGTGTGTTGGGGTGTATTGGGGTGTATTGGGATGTGTTGGCGTTGTATTGGGGGTGTATTGGGATGTGTTGGGGTGTATTGGGGTGTATTGGGATGTGTTGGGGTTGTATTGGGGATGTATTGGGGTGTATTGGGATGTGTTGGGGTTGTATTGGGGTGTATTGGGGTGTATTGGGATGTGTTGGGGTTGTATTGGGGTGTATTGGGGTGTATTGGGATGTATTGGGGTGTATTGGGATGTGTTGGGGTTGTATTGGGGTGTATTGGGGTGTATTGGGATGTGTTGGGGTTGTATTGGGGTGTATTGGGGTGTATTGGGATGTGTTGGGGTTGTATTGGGGTGTATTGGGGTGTATTGGGATGTGTTGGGGTTGTATTGGGGTGTATTGGGGTGTATTGGGGTGTATTGGGGTGTATTGGGATGTGTTGGGTTTGTAATGGGGTGTCTTGGGGATGTATTGGGGTGTATTGGGGTGTATTGGGATGTGTTGGGGTTGTATTGGGGATGTATTGGGGTGTATTGGGATGTATTGGGGTGTATTGGGATGTGCTGGGGTTGTATTGGGGTTGTATTGGGGTGTGTTGGGGATGTGTTGGGGTGTATTGGGATGTGTTGGGGTTGTATTGGGATGTGTTGGGGTGTGTTGGGGATGTGTTGGGGTGTATTGGGGTGTGTTGGGATGTGTTGGGGTTGTATTGGGATGTGTTGGGGTGTGTTGGGGATGTGTTGGGGTGTATTGGGGTGTGTTGGGGATGGGTTGGGGTGTATTGGGGTGTGTTGGGGTTGTATTGGGGTGTATTGGGGATGTATTGGGGTGTATTGGGTGTATTGGGATGTGTTGGGATGTGTTGGGGTGTATTGGGATGTGTTGGGATGTGTTGGGATGTGTTGGGATGTGTTGGGGTGTGTTGGGGATGTGTTGGGATGTGTTGGGATGTGTTGGGGTGTGTTGGGGTGTGTTGGGGTGCATTGGGATGTGTTGGGGTTGTATTGGGGTTGTACTGGGGTGTATTGGGATGTGTTGGGTTGTATTGGGGTGTATTGGGGATGTGTTGGGGTGTGTTGGGGTGTATTGGGGATGTGTTGGGATGTGTTGGGATGTGTTGGGGTGTATTGGGATGTGTTGGGATGTGTTGGGGTGTATTGGGATGTGTTGGGATGTGTTGGGGTGTATTGGGATGTGTTGGGATGTGTTGGGATGTGTTGGGGTGTATTGGGGTGTATTGGGGATGTGTTGGGATGTGTTGGGGTGTATTGGGGATGTGTTGGGGTTGTACTGGGGTGTATTGGGATGTGCTGGGGTTGTATTGTGGTGTATTGGGGTGTATTGGGGTGTATTGGGATGTGTTGGGGTTGTATTGGGGTGTATTGGGGTTGTATTGGGGTGTATTGGGATGTGTTGGGGTTGTATTGGGGTGTATTGGGATGTGTTGGGGTTGTATTGGGGTGTATTGGGGTGTATTGGGATGAGTTGGGGTTGTATTGGGGTTGTATTGGGGTGTATTGGGGTGTATTGGGATGTGTTGGGGTTGTATTGGGGTGTATTGGGGTGTATTGGGATGTGTTGGGGTTGTATTGGGGTGTATCGGGGTGTATTGGGATGTGTTGGGGTTGTATTGGGGTTGTATTGGGGTGTATTGGGGTGTATTGGGGTGTATTGGGGTTGTATTGGGGTGTATTGGGGTGTATTGGGATGTGTTGGGGTTGTATTGGGGTGTATTGGGGTGTATTGGGATGTGTTGGGGATGTGTTGGGGTGTGTTGGGGGTGTATTGGGATGTGTTGGGGTTGTATTGGGATGTGTTGGGATGTATTGGGATGTGTTGGGGTGTATTGGGGTTGTATTGGGGTGTATTGGGGTTGTATTGGGATGTGTTGGGGTTGTGTTGGGGTGTGTTGGGGATGTATTGGGGATGTGTTGGGGTGTATTGGGATGTGTTGGGGATGTGTTGGGGTTGTATTGGGGTGTATTGGGGTTGTATTGGGGTGTATTGGGATGTGTTGGGATGTGTTGGGGGTGTATTGGGGATGTATTGGGGATGTGTTGGGATGTGTTGGGGTTGTATTGGGGTGTATTGGGGTTGTATTGGGGTGTATTGGGATGTATTGGGATGTGTTGGGGTGTATTGGGGTTGTATTGGGGTGTATTGGGGTTGTATTGGGATGTGTTGGGGTTGTGTTGGGGTGTGTTGGGGATGTATTGGGGATGTGTTGGGGTGTATTGGGATGTGTTGGGGATGTGTTGGGGTTGTATTGGGGTGTATTGGGGTTGTATTGGGGTGTATTGGGATGTGTTGGGGTTGTGTTGGGGTGTGTTGGGGATGTATTGGGGATGTGTTGGGGTGTATTGGGATGTGTTGGGGTGTGTTGGGGTGTGTTGGGGATGTGTTGGGGATGTATTGGGGTGTGTTGGGATGTGTTGGGGTTGTATTGGGATGTATTGGGATGTGTTGGGGTTGTATTGGGGATGTATTGGGATGTGTTGGGGTTGTATTGGGGTTGTATTGGGGTGTATTGGGGTTGTATTGGGGTGTATTGGGATGTGTTGGGGTTGTGTTGGGGTGTGTTGGGGATGTATTGGGATGTGTTGGGGATGTGTTGGGGTGTATTGGGATGTGTTGGGGGTGTATTGGGATGTGTTGGGGATGTGTTGGGGATGTATTGGGGTTGTATTGGGGATGTATTGGGATGTGTTGGGGATGTGTTGGGGATGTATTGGGGATGTGTTGGGGTGTATTGGGATGTGTTGGGGGTGTATTGGGGTGTGTTGGGGATGTGTTGGGGATGTATTGGGGTTGTATTGGGGATGTATTGGGGTGTGTTGGGGATGTATTGGGGATGTATTGGGATGTGTTGGGGATGTGTTGGGGATGTATTGGGGATGTGTTGGGGATGTATTGGGGGTGTATTGGGGTGTATTGGGATGTGTTGGGGATGTATTGGGGGTGTATTGGGGTGTATTGGGATGTGTTGGGGATGTGTTGGGGTGTGTTGGGGTGTATTGGGGATGTATTGGGGATGTATTGGGGATGTATTGGGGTGTATTGGGATGTGTTGGGTGTATTAGGGTTGTATTGGGGTGTATTGGGGGTGTATTGGGGTGTGTTGGGGGTGTGTTGGGGATGTATTGGGGTGTGTTGGGGTGTATTGGGATGTGTTGGGGATGTGTTGGGGTGTGTTGGGGTGTATTGGGGATGTGTTGGGGGTGTATTGGGATGTGTTGGGGATGTATTGGGGATGTATTGGGGTGTATTGGGATGTGTTGGGTGTATTAGGGTTGTATTGGGGTGTATTGGGGGTGTATTGGGGTGTGTTGGGGGTGTGTTGGGGATGTATTGGGGATGTGTTGGGGATGTATTGGGGATGTATTGGGGTGTATTGGGATGTGTTGGGTGTATTAGGGTTGTATTGGGGTGTATTGGGGGTGTATTGGGGTGTGTTGGGGGTGTGTTGGGGATGTATTGGGATGTGTTGGGGATGTATTGGGGTGTGTTGGGGTGTATTGGGATGTGTTGGGGGTGTGTTGGGGATGTATTGGGATGTGTTGGGGATGTATTGGGGATGTGTTGGGGTGTGTTGGGGTGTATTGGGGATGTGTTGGGGGTGTGTTGGGGATGTATTGGGGATGTGTTGGGGTATATTGGGATGTGTTGGGGATGTGTTGGGGTGTGTCGGGGTGTATTGGGGATGTGTTGGGGGTGTATTGGGATGTGTTGGGGATGTATTGGGGTGTATTGGGATGTGTTGGGTGTATTAGGGTTGTATTGGGGTGTATTGGGGGTGTATTGGGGTGTGTTGGGGATGTGTTGGGGTGTATTGGGATGTGTTGGGGGTGTATTGGGATGTGTTGGGGGTGTATTGGGATGTGTTGGGGATGTATTGGGGTGTATTGGGATGTGTTGGGTGTATTAGGGTTGTATTGGGATGTGTTGGGGATGTGTTGGGGTGTATTGGGATGTGTTGGGGGTGTATTGGGATGTGTTGGGGGTGTATTGGGATGTGTTGGGGGTGTATTGGGATGTGTTGGGGATGTATTGGGGTGTATTGGGATGTGTTGGGTGTATTAGGGTTGTATTGGGGTGTATTGGGGGTGTATTGGGGTGTGTTGGGGATGTGTTGGGGTGTATTGGGATGTGTTGGGGGTGTATTGGGGTGTGTTGGGGATGTGTTGGGGTTGTATTGGGGGTGTATTGGGGTGTGTTGGGGATGTGTTGGGGTGTATTGGGATGTGTTGGGGGTGTATTGGGATGTGTTGGGGATGTATTGGGGTGTATTGGGGTTGTATTGAGGATGTATTGGGATGTGTTGGGGATGTGTTGGGGTTGTATTGGGGATGTATTGGGATGTGTTGGGGATGTGTTGGGGTTGTATTGGGATGTGTTGGGGATGTGTTGGGATGTGTTGGGGGTGTATTGGGATGTGTTGGGGATGTGTTGGGGTGTGTTGGGGTGTATTGGGGATGTGTTGGGGATGTGTTGGGGTTGTATTGGGATGTGTTGGGGTTGCATTGGGGGTGTATTGGGGTGTGTTGGGATGTGTTGGGATGTGTTGGGGGTGTATTGGGATGTGTTGGGGATGTGTTGGGGGTGTATTGGGGTGTGTTGGGATGTGTTGGGATGTGTTGGGGGTGTATTGGGATGTATTGGGGTGTATTGGGGTTGTATTGGGGGTGTATTGGGGTGTGTTGGGATGTGTTGGGATGTGTTGGGGTGTATTGGGATGTGTTGGGGATGTGTTGGGGTGTGTTGGGGTGGATTGGGGATGTGTTGGGGATGTGTTGGGGTTGTATTGGGATGTGTTGGGGATGTGTTGGGGTGTATTGGGGTGTATTGGGATGTGTTGGGGATGTATTGGGATGTGTTGGGGATGTATTGGGGTGTGTTGGGGGTGTATTGGGGTGTGTTGGGGGTGTATTGGGATGTGTTGGGGATGTGTTGGGGTGTATTGGGGTGTATTGGGATGTGTTGGGGATGTATTGGGATGTGTTGGGGATGTATTGGGGTGTGTTGGGGGTGTATTGGGGTGTGTTGAGGGTGTATTGGGATGTGTTGGGGGTGTGTTGGGGTTGTATTGGGATGTGTTGGGGATGTGTTGGGGTGTGTTGGGGTTGTATTGGGATGTGTTGGGATGTGTTGGGATGTGTTGGGGGTGTATTGGGATGTGTTGGGATGTGTTGGGGTGTGTTGGGGATGTATTGGGATGTGTTGGGGATGTGTTGGGATGTGTTGGGGGTGTATTGGGATGTGTTGGGGATGTGTTGGGGTGTGTTGGGGTTGTATTGGGATGTGTTGGGGATGTGTTGGGGTGTGTTGGGGTTGTATTGGGATGTGTTGGGGATGTGTTGGGGTTGTATTGGGATGTGTTGGGGATGTATTGGGGTGTGTTGGGGATGTATTGAGGTGTGTTGGGGGTGTGTTGGGGATGTATTGGGATGTGTTGGGATGTGTTGGGATGTGTTGGGGGTGTATTGGGATGTGTTGGGATGTGTTGGGGTGTGTTGGGGGTGTATTGGGATGTGTTGGGGATGTGTTTGGGTTGTATTGGGGTGTGTTGGGGGTGTATTGGGATGTGTTGGGGGTGTATTGGGATGTGTTGGGGATGTGTTGGGGTGTGTTGGGGTGTATTGGGGATGTGTTGGGGATGTGTTGGGGGTGTATTGGGGTGTATTGGGGATGTATTGGGGTGTATTGGGATGTGTTGGGGGTGTATTGGGATGTGTTGGGGATGTATTGGGGTGTATTGGGGATGTATTGGGGTGTATTGGGATGTGTTGGGGTGTATTGGGATGTGTTGGGGGTGTATTGGGATGTGTTGGGGATGTATTGGGGTGTATTGGGGTGTATTGGGGATGTGTTGGGATTGTATTGGGATGTGTTTGGGGTGTATTGGGATGTGTTGGGGATGTGTTGGGGTGTGTTGGGGGTGTATTGGGGTGTGTTGGGGATGTGTTGGGATGTATTGGGATGTGTTGGGGATGTGTTGGGGTGTATTGGGATGTGTTGGGGGTGTATTGGGGATGTATTGGGATGTGTTGGGGATGTATTGGGGTGTATTGGGATGTGTTGGGGATGTGTTGGGGTGTATTGGGATGTGTTCGGGATGTGTTGGGGGTGTATTGGGGTGTGTTGGGGGTGTGTTGGGGATGTGTTGGGGATGTGTTGGGGTTGTGTTGGGGATGTGTTGGGGATGTGTTGGGGTTGTGTTGGGGGTGTGTTGGGGTCTGTTGGGGTGTGTTGGGGATGTGTTAGGGATGTGTTGGGGTTGTGTTGGGGGTGTATTGGGGTGTGTTGGGGTGTGTTGGGGATGTGTTGGGGATGTGTTGGGGATGTGTTGGGGTTGTGTTGGGGGTGTGTTCGGGTCTGTTGGGGTGTGTTGGGGATGTGTTGGGGTGTGTTGGGGTCTGTTGGGGTGTGTTGGGGATGTGTTGGGGTGTGTTGGGGTGTGTTGGGGGTGTATTGGGGTGTATTGGGATGTGTTGGGGTGTGTTGGGGTGTGTTGGGGATGTGTTGGGGTGTGTTGGGGATGTATTGGGGTGTGTTGGGGATGTATTGGGATGTGTTGGGGTTGTATTGGGGTGTGTTGGGGATGTATTGGGATGTGTTGGGGTTGTATTGGGGTGTGTTGGGGATGTATTGGGATGTGTTGGGGTTGTATTGGGGTGTGTTGGGGTTGTATTGGGGTGTGTTGGGGATGTATTGGGATGTGTTGGGGTTGTATTGGGATGTGTTGGGATGTATTGGGATGTGTTGGGGTTGTATTGGGATGTGTTGGGGTTGTATTGGGATGTGTTGGGGTTGTATTGGGATGTGTTGGGGGTGTATTGGGATGTGTTGGGGTTGTATTGGGATGTGTTGGGGGTGTATTGGGGTGTGTTGGGGATGTGTTGGGGATGTGTTGGGGATGTGTTGGGGTGTGTTGGGGTGTGTTGGGGTTGTATTGGGATGTGTTGGGGTTGTATTGGGGTGTGTTGGGGTGTGTTGGGGGTGTGTTGGGGTGTGTTGGGGATGTGTTGGGGTGTGTTGGGGTGTATTGGGGATGTGTTGGGGATGTGTTGGGGTTGTATTGGGATGTGTTGGGGATGTGTTGGGGTGTATTGGGGTGTATTGGGATGTGTTGGGGATGTATTGGGATGTGTTGGGGATGTATTGGGGTGTGTTGGGGGTGTATTGGGGTGTGTTGGGGGTGTATTGGGATGTGTTGGGGATGTGATGGGGTGTATTGGGGTGTATTGGGATGTGTTGGGGATGTATTGGGATGTGTTGGGGATGTATTGGGGTGTGTTGGGGGTGTATTGGGGTGTGTTGGGGGTGTATTGGGATGTGTTGGGGGTGTGTTGGGGTTGTATTGGGATGTGTTGGGGATGTGTTGGGGTGTGTTGGGGTTGTATTGGGATGTGTTGGGATGTGTTGGGGGTGTATTGGGATGTGTTGGGATGTGTTGGGGTGTGTTGGGGATGTATTGGGATGTGTTGGGGATGTGTTGGGATGTGTTGGGGGTGTATTGGGATGTGTTGGGGATGTGTTGGGGTGTGTTGGGGTTGTATTGGGATGTGTTGGGGATGTGTTGGGGTGTGTTGGGGTTGTATTGGGATGTCTTGGGGATGTGTTGGGGTTGTATTGGGATGTGTTGGGGATGTATTGGGGTGTGTTGGGGATGTATTGGGGTGTGTTGGGGGTGTGTTGGGGATGTATTGGGATGTGTTGGGGTGTATTGGGGTGTATTGGGATGTGTTGGGGATGTATTGGGATGTGTTGGGGATGTATTGGGGTGTGTTGGGGGTGTATTGGGGTGTGTTGGGGGTGTATTGGGATGTGTTGGGGGTGTGTTGGGGTTGTATTGGGATGTGTTGGGGATGTGTTGGGGTGTGTTGGGGTTGTATTGGGATGTGTTGGGATGTGTTGGGGGTGTATTGGGATGTGTTGGGATGTGTTGGGGTGTGTTGGGGATGTATTGGGATGTGTTGGGGATGTGTTGGGATGTGTTGGGGGTGTATTGGGATGTGTTGGGGATGTGTTGGGGTGTGTTGGGGTTGTATTGGGATGTGTTGGGGATGTGTTGGGGTGTGTTGGGGTTGTATTGGGATGTCTTGGGGATGTGTTGGGGGTGTATTGGGATGTGTTGGGATGTGTTGGGGTGTGTTGGGGGTGTATTGGGATGTGTTGGGGATGTGTTGGGGTTGTATTGGGGTGTGTTGGGGGTGTTTTGGGATGTGTTGGGGGTGTATTGGGATGTGTTGGGGATGTGTTGGGGTGTGTTGGGGTGTATTGGGGATGTGTTGGGGATGTGTTGGGGGTGTATTGGGGTGTATTGGGGATGTATTGGGGTGTATTGGGATGTGTTGGGGGTGTATTGGGATGTGTTGGGGATGTGTTGGGGTGTGTTGGGGGTGTATTGGGGTGTGTTGGGGATGTGTTGGGATGTATTGGGATGTGTTGGGGATGTGTTGGGGTGTATTGGGATGTGTTGGGGGTGTATTGGGGATGTATTGGGATGTGTTGGGGATGTATTGGGGTGTATTGGGATGTGTTGGGGATGTGTTGGGGTGTATTGGGATGTGTTGGGGATGTGTTGGGGGTGTATTGGGGTGTGTTGGGGGTGTGTTGGGGGTGTGTTGGGGATGTGTTGGGGATGTGTTGGGGTTGTGTTGGGGATGTGTTGGGGATGTGTTGGGGTTGTGTTGGGGGTGTGTTGGGGTCTGTTGGGGTGTGTTGGGGATGTGTTGGGGATGTGTTGGGGTTGTGTTGGGGGTGTATTGGGGTGTGTTGGGGGTGTGTTGGGGTGTGTTGGGGATGTGTTGGGGATGTGTTGGGGTTGTGTTGGGGGTGTGTTGGGGTCTGTTGGGGTGTGTTGGGGATGTGTTGGGGTGTGTTGGGGTCTGTTGGGGTGTGTTGGGGATGTGTTGGGGTGTGTTGGGGTGTGTTGGGGGTGTATTGGGGTGTATTGGGATGTGTTGGGGTGTGTTGGGGTGTGTTGGGGGTGTATTGGGATGTGTTGGGGTGTGTTGGGGGTGTGTTGGGGGTGTATTGGGATGTATTGGGATGTGTTGGGATGTGTTGGGGGTGTATTGGGATGTGTTGGGATGTGTTGGGGGTGTATTGGGATGTGTTGGGATGTGTTGGGGGTGTATTGGGATGTGTTGGGATGTGTTGGGGTGTATTGGGATGTGTTGGGGTGTGTTGGGGTGTGTTGGGGGTGTGTTGGGATGTGTTGGGGGTGTATTGGGATGTGTTGGGATGTGTTGGGGGTGTATTGGGATGTGTTGGGATGTGTTGGGGTGTGTTGGGGTTGTATTGGGATGTGTTGGGGTGTGTTGGGGTTGTATTGGGATGTGTTGGGATGTGTTGGGGTGTGTTGGGGTTGTATTGGGATGTGTTGGGGTGTGTTGGGGTTGTATTGGGATGTGTTGGGGTGTGTTGGGGGTGTATTGGGATGTGTTGGGATGTGTTGGGGTTGTATTGGGATGTGTTGGGATGTGTTGGGGTGTGTTGGGGTTGTATTGGGATGTGTTGGGATGTGTTGGGGGTGTATTGGGATGTGTTGGGGTTGTATTGGGATGTGTTGGGATGTGTTGGGATGTGTTGGGGGTGTATTGGGATGTGTTGGGATGTGTTGGGGTGTATTGGGATGTGTTGGGGTGTGTTGGGGTGTGTTGGGGGTGTGTTGGGATGTGTTGGGGGTGTATTGGGATGTGTTGGGATGTGTTGGGGGTGTATTGGGATGTGTTGGGATGTGTTGGGGTGTGTTGGGGTTGTATTGGGATGTGTTGGGGTGTGTTGGGGGTGTTTTGGGGTGTGTTGGGATGTGTTGGGGTGTGTTGGGGGTGTATTGGGATGTGTTGGGGTGTGTTGGGGTTGTATTGGGATGTGTTGGGGTGTGTTGGGGTTGTATTGGGATGTGTTGGGATGTGTTGGGGTGTGTTGGGGGTGTATTGGGGTGTGTTGGGGTGTATTGGGGGTGTATTGGGGATGTGTTGGGATGTGTTGGGGTGTGTTGGGGTGTATTGGGGTGTATTGGGATGTGTTGGGATGTGTTGGGATGTGTTGGGGTGTGTTGGGGTGTATTGGGGTGTGTTGGGGTGTATTGGGGATGTGTTGGGGATGTGTTGGGGTGTATTGGGATGTGTTGGGGTGTATTGGGATGTGTTGGGATGTGTTGGGATGTGTTGGGTTGTATTGGGATGTGTTGGGATGTGTTGGGGTGTGTTGGGGTGTGTTTGGGTGTATTGGGGTGTATTGGGGGTGTATTGGGGTGTATTGGGGTGTATTGGGATGTGTTGGGGTGTGTTGGGGTGTATTGGGGTGTATTGGGATGTGTTGGGATGTGTTGGGATGTGTTGGGGTGTGTTGGGGGTGTATTGGGGGTGTATTGGGGTGTGTTGGGGTTGTATTGGGATGTGTTGGGATGTGTTGGGGTGTATTGGGGGTGTATTGGGGTGTATTGGGGTGTATTGGGGTGTGTTGGGGTTGTATTGGGATGTGTTGGGATGTGTTGGGGTGTATTGGGGGTGTATTGGGGATGTATTGGGATGTGTTGGGGTGTATTGGGGGTGTATTGGGGATGTATTGGGATGTGTTGGGGTGTATTGGGGGTGTATTGGGGTGTGTTGGGGTGTATTGGGGTGTATTGGGATGTGTTGGGATGTGTTGGGATGTGTTGGGATGTGTTGGGTTGTATTGGGATGTGTTGGGATGTGTTGGGGTGTGTTGGGGTGTATTGGGATGTGTTGGGATGTGTTGGGGTGTGTTGGGGTGTGTTGGGGATGTGTTGGGGATGTGTTGGGGTTGTGTTGGGGGTGTATTGGGGTGTGTTGGGGGTGTGTTGGGCTGTGTTGGGGATGTGTTGGGGATGTGTTGGGGATGTGTTGGGGTTGTGTTGGGGGTGTGTTGGGGTCTGTTGGGGTGTGTTGGGGATGTGTTGGGGTGTGTTGGGGTCTGTTGGGGTGTGTTGGGGATGTGTTGGGGTGTGTTGGGGTGTGTTGGGGGTGTATTGGGGTGTATTGGGATGTGTTAGGGTGTGTTGGGGTGTGTTGGGGATGTGTTGGGGTGTGTTGGGGATGTATTGGGGTGTGTTGGGGATGTATTGGGATGTGTTGGGGTTGTATTGGGGTGTGTTGGGGATGTATTGGGATGTGTTGGGGTTGTATTGGGGTGTGTTGGGGATGTATTGGGATGTGTTGGGGTTGTATTGGGGTGTGTTGGGGATGTGTTGGGGTGTGTTGGGGTGTGTTGGGGGTGTATTGGGGTGTATTGGGATGTGTTAGGGTGTGTTGGGGTGTGTTGGGGATGTGTTGGGGTGTGTTGGGGATGTATTGGGGTGTGTTGGGGATGTATTGGGATGTGTTGGGGTTGTATTGGGGTGTGTTGGGGATGTATTGGGATGTGTTGGGGTTGTATTGGGGTGTGTTGGGGATGTATTGGGATGTGTTGGGGTTGTATTGGGGTGTGTTGGGGTTGTATTGGGGGTGTATTGGGATGTGTTGGGATGTATTGGGATGTGTTGGGGTTGTATTGGGGTGTGTTGGGGTGTGTTGGGGTGTGTTGGGGGTGTATTGGGATGTTTTGGGGTTGTATTGGGATGTGTTGGGGGTGTATTGGGGTGTGTTGGGGATGTGTTGGGGTGTGTTGGGGTGTGTTGGGGTTGTATTGGGATGTGTTGGGGTTGTATTGGGGTGTGTTGGGGTGTGTTGGGGGTGTGTTGGGGGTGTATTGGGATGTGTTGGGGTTGTATTGGGATGTGTTGGGGGTGTGTTGGGGATGTGTTGGGGATGTGTTGGGGTGTGTTGGGGTTGTATTGGGGTGTGTTGGGGATGTGTTGGGGATGTGTTGGGGTGTGTTGGGGTGTGTTGGGGTGTATTGGGATGTGTTGGGGATGTGTTGGGGTGTGTTGGGGATGTATTGGGGTGTATTGGGGTGTATTGGGATGTGTTGGGGTGTGTTGGGGGTGTATTGGGATGTGTTGAGGTGTGTTGGGGGTGTATTGGGATGTGTTGGGGTGTGTTGGGGGTGTGTTGGGGGTGTATTGGGATGTATTGGGATGTGTTGGGATGTGTTGGGGGTGTATTGGGATGTGTTGGGATGTGTTGGGGGTGTATTGGGATGTGTTGGGATGTGTTGGGGGTGTATTGGGATGTGTTGGGATGTGTTGGGGTGTATTGGGATGTGTTGGGGTGTGTTGGGGTGTGTTGGGGGTGTGTTGGGATGTGTTGGGGGTGTATTGGGATGTGTTGGGATGTGTTGGGGGTGTATTGGGATGTGTTGGGATGTGTTGGGGTGTGTTGGGGTGTGTTGGGGATGTGTTGGGGTGTGTTGGGGATGTATTGGGGTGTGTTGGGGATGTATTGGGATGTGTTGGGGTTGTATTGGGGTGTGTTGGGGATGTATTATGATGTGTTGGGGTTATATTGGGGTGTGTTGGGGATGTATTGGGATGTGTTGGGGTTGTATTGGGGTGTGTTGGGGATGTATTGGGATGTGTTGGGGTTGTATTGGGGTGTGTTGGGGTTGTATTGGGGTGTGTTGGGGATGTATTGGGATGTGTTGGGGTTGTATTGGGATGTGTTGGGATGTATTGGGATGTGTTGGGGTTGTATTGGGATGTGTTGGGGGTGTATTGGGGTGTGTTGGGGGTGTATTGGGATGTGTTGGGGTTGTATTGGGATGTGTTGGGGTGTGTTGGGGTGTGTTGGGGTTGTATTGGGATGTGTTGGGGTTGTATTGGGGTGTGTTGGGGTGTGTTGGGGGTGTATTGGGATGTGTTGGGGTTGTATTGGGATGTGTTGGGGGTGTGTTGGGGATGTGTTGGGGATGTGTTGGGGTGTGTTGGGGTGTGTTGGGGTTGTATTGGGGTGTGTTGGGGATGTGTTGGGGATGTGTTGGGGTGTGTTGGGGTGTGTTGGGGTGTATTGGGATGTGTTGGGGATGTGTTGGGGTGTGTTGGGGATGTATTGGGGTGTATTGGGGTGTATTGGGATGTGTTGGGGTGTGTTGGGGTTGTATTGGGATGTGTTGAGGTGTGTTGGGGGTGTATTGGGATGTGTTGGGGTGTGTTGGGGGTGTGTTGGGGGTGTATTGGGATGTATTGGGATGTGTTGGGATGTGTTGGGGGTGTATTGGGATGTGTTGGGATGTGTTGGGGGTGTATTGGGATGTGTTGGGATGTGTTGGGGGTGTATTGGGATGTGTTGGGATGTGTTGGGGTGTATTGGGATGTGTTGGGGTGTGTTGGGGTGTGTTGGGGGTGTGTTGGGATGTGTTGGGGGTGTATTGGGATGTGTTGGGATGTGTTGGGGGTGTATTGGGATGTGTTGGGATGTGTTGGGGTGTGTTGGGGTTGTATTGGGATGTGTTGGGGTGTGTTGGGGTTGTATTGGGATGTGTTGGGATGTGTTGGGGTGTGTTGGGGTTGTATTGGGATGTGTTGGGGTGTGTTGGGGTTGTATTGGGATGTGTTGGGGTGTGTTGGGGGTGTATTGGGATGTGTTGGGCTGTGTTGGGGTTGTCTTGGGATGTGTTGGGATGTGTTGGGGTGTGTTGGGGTTGTATTGGGATGTGTTGGGATGTGTTGGGGTGTGTTGGGGGTGTATTGGGATGTGTTGGGATGTGTTGGGGTTGTATTGGGATGTGTTGGGATGTGTTGGGATGTGTTGGGGGTGTATTGGGATGTGTTGGGATGTGTTGGGGTGTATTGGGATGTGTTGGGGTGTGTTGGGGTGTGTTGGGGGTGTGTTGGGATGTGTTGGGGTTGTATTGGGATGTGTTGGGATGTGTTGGGGGTGTATTGGGATGTGTTGGGATGTGTTGGGGTGTGTTGGGGTTGTATTGGGATGTGTTGGGGTGTGTTGGGGGTGTATTGGGGTGTGTTGGGATGTGTTGGGGTGTGTTGGGGGTGTATTGGGATGTGTTGGGGTGTGTTGGGGTTGTATTGGGATGTGTTGGGGTGTGTTGGGGTTGTATTGGGATGTGTTGGGATGTGTTGGGGTGTGTTGGGGGTGTATTGGGGTGTGTTGGGGTTGTATTGGGATGTGTTGGGATGTGTTGGGGTGTATTGGGTGTGTATTGGGGATGTGTTGGGATGTGTTGGGGTGTGTTGGGATGTATTGGGGTGTATTGGGATGTGTTGGGATGTGTTGGGATGTGTTGGGGTGTGTTGGGGTGTATTGGGGTGTGTTGGGGAGTATTGGGGATGTGTTGGGGATGTGTTGGGGTGTATTGGGATGTGCTGGGGTGTATTGGGATGTGTTGGGATGTGTTGGGATGTGTTGGGTTGTATTGGGATGTGTTGGGATGTGTTGGGGTGTGTTGGGGTGTGTTGGGGTGTATTGGGGTGTATTGGGGGTGTATTGGGGTGTATTGGGGTGTATTGGGATGTGTTGGGATGTGTTGGGGTGTGTTGGGGTGTATTGGGGTGTATTGGGATGTGTTGGGATGTGTTGGGATGTGTTGGGGTGTGTTGGGGGTGTATTGGGGGTGTATTGGGGTGTGTTGGGGTTGTATTGGGATGTGTTGGGATGTGTTGGGGTGTATTGGGGGTGTATTGGGGTGTATTGGGGTGTATTGGGGTGTGTTGGGGTTGTATTGGGATGTGTTGGGATGTGTTGGGGTGTATTGGGGGTGTATTGGGGATGTATTGGGATGTGTTGGGGTGTATTGGGGGTGTATTGGGGATGTATTGGGATGTGTTGGGGTGTATTGGGGGTGTATTGGGGTGTGTTGGGGTGTATTGGGGTGTATTGGGATGTGTTGGGATGTGTTGGGATGTGTTGGGATGTGTTGGGATGTGTTGGGTTGTATTGGGATGTGTTGGGATGTGTTGGGGTGTGTTGGGGTGTATTGGGATGTGTTGGGATGTGTTGGGATGTGTTGGGGTGTGTTGGGGTGTGTTGGGGATGTGTTGGGGATGTGTTGGGGTTGTGTTGGGGGTGTATTGGGGTGTGTTGGGGATGTATTGGGGTGTGTTGGGGATGTATTGGGATGTGTTGGGGTTGTATTGGGGTGTGTTGGGGATGTATTGGGATGTGTTGGGGTTGTATTGGGGTGTGTTGGGGTTGTATTGGGGGTGTATTGGGATGTGTTGGGATGTATTGGGATGTGTTGGGGTTGTATTGGGATGTGTTGGGGTGTGTTGGGGTGTGTTGGGGGTGTATTGGGATGTGTTGGGGTTGTATTGGGATGTGTTGGGGGTGTATTGGGGTGTGTTGGGGATGTGTTGGGGTGTGTTGGGGTGTGTTGGGGTTGTATTGGGATGTGTTGGGGTGTGTTTGGGTGTGTTGGGGGTGTATTGGGGTGTATTGGGATGTGTTGGGGTGTGTTGGGGTGTGTTGGGGATGTGTTGGGGTGTGTTGGGGATGTATTGGGGTGTGTTGGGGATGTATTGGGATGTGTTGGGGTTGTATTGGGGTGTGTTGGGGATGTATTGGGATGTGTTGGGGTTGTATTGGGGTGTGTTGGGGATGTATTGGGATGTGTTGGGGTTGTATTGGGGTGTGTTGGGGTTGTATTGGGGTGTGTTGGGGATGTATTGGGATGTGTTGGGGTTGTATTGGGATGTGTTGGGATGTATTGGGATGTGTTGGGGTTGTATTGGGATGTGTTGGGGTTGTATTGGGATGTGTTGGGGTTGTATTGGGATGTGTTGGGGGTGTATTGGGATGTGTTGGGGTTGTATTGGGATGTGTTGGGGGTGTATTGGGGTGTGTTGGGGATGTGTTGGGGATGTGTTGGGGATGTGTTGGGGTGTGTTGGGGTTGTATTGGGATGTGTTGGGGTTGTATTGGGGTGTGTTGGGGTGTGTTGGGGGTGTGTTGGGGTGTGTTGGGGATGTGTTGGGGTGTGTTGGGGTGTATTGGGGATGTGTTGGGGATGTGTTGGGGTTGTATTGGGATGTGTTGGGGATGTGTTGGGGTGTATTGGGGTGTATTGGGATGTGTTGGGGATGTATTGGGATGTGTTGGGGATGTATTGGGGTGTGTTGGGGGTGTATTGGGGTGTGTTGGGGGTGTATTGGGATGTGTTGGGGATGTGTTGGGGTGTATTGGGGTGTATTGGGATGTGTTGGGGATGTATTGGGATGTGTTGGGGATGTATTGGGGTGTGTTGGGGGTGTATTGGGGTGTGTTGGGGGTGTATTGGGATGTGTTGGGGGTGTGTTGGGGTTGTATTGGGATGTGTTGGGGATGTGTTGGGGTGTGTTGGGGTTGTATTGGGATGTGTTGGGATGTGTTGGGGGTGTATTGGGATGTGTTGGGATGTGTTGGGGTGTGTTGGGGATATATTGGGATGTGTTGGGGATGTGTTGGGATGTGTTGGGGGTGTATTGGGATGTGTTGGGGATGTGTTGGGGTGTGTTGGGGTTGTATTGGGATGTGTTGGGGATGTGTTGGGGTGTGTTGGGGTTGTATTGGGATGTCTTGGGGATGTGTTGGGGTTGTATTGGGATGTGTTGGGGATGTATTGGGGTGTGTTGGGGATGTATTGGGGTGTGTTGGGGGTGTGTTGGGGATGTATTGGGATGTGTTGGGATGTGTTGGGATGTGTTGGGGGTGTATTGGGATGTGTTGGGATGTGTTGGGGTGTGTTGGGGGTGTATTGGGATGTGTTGGGGATGTGTTGGGGTTGTATTGGGGTGTGTTGGGGGTGTATTGGGATGTGTTGGGGGTGTATTGGGATGTGTTGGGGATGTGTTGGGGTGTATTGGGGATGTGTTGGGGATGTGTTGGGGGTGTATTGGGGTGTATTGGGGATGTATTGGGGTGTATTGGGATGTGTTGGGGGTGTATTGGGATGTGTTGGGGATGTGTTGGGGTGTGTTGGGGGTGTATTGGGGTGTGTTGGGGATGTGTTGGGATGTATTGGGATGTGTTGGGGATGTGTTGGGGTGTATTGGGATGTGTTGGGGGTGTATTGGGGATGTATTGGGATGTGTTGGGGATGTATTGGGGTGTATTGGGATGTGTTGGGGATGTGTTGGGGTGTATTGGGATGTGTTGGGGATGTGTTGGGGGTGTATTGGGGTGTGTTGGGGGTGTGTTGGGGATGTGTTGGGGATGTGTTGGGGTTGTGTTGGGGATGTGTTGGGGATGTGTTGGGGTTGTGTTGGGGGTGTGTTGGGGTCTGTTGGGGTGTGTTGGGGATGTGTTGGGGATGTGTTGGGGTTGTGTTGGGGGTGTATTGGGGTGTGTTGGGGGTGTGTTGGGGTGTGTTGGGGATGTGTTGGGGATGTGTTGTGGTTGTGTTGGGGGTGTGTTGGGGTCTGTTGGGGTGTGTTGGGGATGTGTTGGGGTGTGTTGGGGTCTGTTGGGGTGTGTTGGGGATGTGTTGGGGTGTGTTGGGGTGTGTTGGGGGTGTATTGGGGTGTATTGGGATGTGTTGGGGTGTGTTGGGGTGTGTTGGGGATGTGTTGGGGTGTGTTGGGGATGTATTGGGGTGTGTTGGGGATGTATTGGGATGTGTTGGGGTTGTATTGGGGTGTGTTGGGGATGTATTGGGATGTGTTGGGGTTGTATTGGGGTGTGTTGGGGATGTATTGGGATGTGTTGGGGTTGTATTGGGGTGTGTTGGGGTTGTATTGGGGTGTGTTGGGGATGTATTGGGATGTGTTGGGGTTGTATTGGGATGTGTTGGGATGTATTGGGATGTGTTGGGGTTGTATTGGGATGTGTTGGGGGTGTATTGGGGTGTGTTGGGGGTGTATTGGGATGTGTTGGGGTTGTATTGGAATGTGTTGGGGTGTGTTGGGGTGTGTTGGGGTTGTATTGGGATGTGTTGGGGTTGTATTGGGGTGTGTTGGGGTGTGTTGGGGGTGTGTTGGGGGTGTATTGGGATGTGTTGGGGTTGTATTGGGATGTGTTGGGGGTGTGTTGGGGATGTGTTGGGGATGTGTTGGGGTGTGTTGGGGTGTGTTGGGGTTGTATTGGGGTGTGTTGGGGATGTGTTGGGGATGTGTTGGGGTGTGTTGGGGTGTGTTGGGGTGTATTGGGATGTGTTGGGGATGTGTTGGGGTGTGTTGGGGATGTATTGGGGTGTATTGGGGTGTATTGGGATGTGTTGGGGTGTGTTGGGGGTGTATTGGGATGTGTTGAGGTGTGTTGGGGGTGTATTGGGATGTGTTGGGGTGTGTTGGGGGTGTGTTGGGGGTGTATTGGGATGTATTGGGATGTGTTGGGATGTGTTGGGGGTGTATTGGGATGTGTTGGGATGTGTTGGGGGTGTATTGGGATGTGTTGGGATGTGTTGGGGGTGTATTGGGATGTGTTGGGATGTGTTGGGGTGTATTGGGATGTGTTGGGGTGTGTTGGGGTGTGTTGGGGGTGTGTTGGGATGTGTTGGGGGTGTATTGGGATGTGTTGGGATGTGTTGGGGGTGTATTGGGATGTGTTGGGATGTGTTGGGGTGTGTTGGGGTTGTATTGGGATGTGTTGGGGTGTGTTGGGGATGTATTGGGATGTGTTGGGATGTGTTGGGGTGTGTTGGGGTTGTATTGGGATGTGTTGGGGTGTGTTGGGGTTGTATTGGGATGTGTTGGGGTGTGTTGGGGGTGTATTGGGATGTGTTGGGATGTGTTGGGGTTGTATTGGGATGTGTTGGGATGTGTTGGGGTGTGTTGGGGTTGTATTGGGATGTGTTGGGATGTGTTGGGGTGTGTTGGGGGTGTATTGGGATGTGTTGGGATGTGTTGGGGTTGTATTGGGATGTGTTGGGATGTGTTGGGATGTGTTGGGGGTGTATTGGGATGTGTTGGGATGTGTTGGGGTGTATTGGGATGTGTTGGGGTGTGTTGGGGTGTGTTGGGGGTGTGTTGGGATGTGTTGGGGGTGTATTGGGATGTGTTGGGATGTGTTGGGGGTGTATTGGGATGTGTTGGGATGTGTTGGGGTGTGTTGGGGTTGTATTGGGATGTGTTGGGGTGTGTTGGGGGTGTATTGGGGTGTGTTGGGATGTGTTGGGGTGTGTTGGGGGTGTATTGGGATGTGTTGGGGTGTGTTGGGGTTGTATTGGGATGTGTTGGGGTGTGTTGGGGTTGTATTGGGATGTGTTGGGATGTGTTGGGGTGTGTTGGGGGTGTATTGGGGTGTGTTGGGGTTGTATTGGGATGTGTTGGGATGTGTTGGGGTGTATTGGGGGTGTATTGGGGATGTGTTGGGGTGTGTTGGGGTGTATTGGGGTGTATTGGGATGTGTTGGGATGTGTTGGGATGTGTTGGGGTGTGTTGGGGTGTATTGGGGTGTGTTGGGGTGTATTGGGGATGTGTTGGGGATGTGTTGGGGTGTATTGGGATGTGTTGGGGTGTATTGGGATGTGTTGGGATGTGTTGGGATGTGTTGGGTTGTATTGGGATGTGTTGGGATGTGTTGGGGTGTATTGGGGTGTATTGGGGTGTATTGGGGGTGTATTGGGGTGTATTGGGGTGTATTGGGATGTGTTGGGGTGTGTTGGGGTGTATTGGGGTGTATTGGGATGTGTTGGGATGTGTTGGGATGTGTTGGGGTGTGTTGGGGGTGTATTGGGGGTGTATTGGGGTGTGTTGGGGTTGTATTGGGATGTGTTGGGATGTGTTGGGGTGTATTGGGGGTGTATTGGGGTGTATTGGGGTGTATTGGGGTGTGTTGGGGTTGTATTGGGATGTGTTGGGATGTGTTGGGGTGTATTGGGGGTGTATTGGGGATGTATTGGGATGTGTTGGGGTGTATTGGGGGTGTATTGGGGATGTATTGGGATGTGTTGGGGTGTATTGGGGGTGTATTGGGGTGTGTTGGGGTGTATTGGGGTGTATTGGGATGTGTTGGGATGTGTTGGGATGTGTTGGGATGTGTTGGGATGTGTTGGGTTGTATTGGGATGTGTTGGGATGTGTTGGGGTGTGTTGGGGTGTATTGGGATGTGTTGGGATGTGTTGGGGTGTGTTGGGGTGTGTTGGGGATGTGTTGGGGATGTGTTGGGGTTGTGTTGGGGGTGTATTGGGGTGTGTTGGGGGTGTGTTGGGGTGTGTTGGGGATGTGTTGGGGATGTGTTGGGGATGTGTTGGGGTTGTGTTGGGGGTGTGTTGGGGTCTGTTGGGGTGTGTTGGGGATGTGTTGGGGTGTGTTGGGGTCTGTTGGGGTGTGTTGGGGATGTGTTGGGGTGTGTTGGGGTGTGTTGGGGGTGTATTGGGGTGTATTGGGATGTGTTGGGGTGTGTTGGGGTGTGTTGGGGATGTGTTGGGGTGTGTTGGGGATGTATTGGGGTGTGTTGGGGATGTATTGGGATGTGTTGGGGTTGTATTGGGGTGTGTTGGGGATGTATTGGGATGTGTTGGGGTTGTATTGGGGTGTGTTGGGGATGTATTGGGATGTGTTGGGGTTGTATTGGGGTGTGTTGGGGTTGTATTGGGGGTGTATTGGGATGTGTTGGGATGTATTGGGATGTGTTGGGGTTGTATTGGGATGTGTTGGGGTGTGTTGGGGTGTGTTGGGGGTGTATTGGGATGTTTTGGGGTTGTATTGGGATGTGTTGGGGGAGTATTGGGGTGTGTTGGGGATGTGTTGGGGTGTGTTGGGGTGTGTTGGGGTTGTATTGGGATGTGTTGGGGTTGTATTGGGGTGTGTTGGGGATGTATTGGGATGTGTTGGGGTTGTATTGGGGTGTGTTGGGGATGTATTGGGATGTGTTGGGGTTGTATTGGGGTGTGTTGGGGTTGTATTGGGGGTGTATTGGGATGTGTTGGGATGTATTGGGATGTGTTGGGGTTGTATTGGGATGTGTTGGGGTGTGTTGGGGTGTGTTGGGGGTGTATTGGGATGTTTTGGGGTTGTATTGGGATGTGTTGGGGGTGTATTGGGGTGTGTTGGGGATGTGTTGGAGTGTGTTGGGGTGTGTTGGGGTTGTATTGGGATGTGTTGGGGTTGTATTGGGGTGTGTTGGGGTGTGTTGGGGGTGTGTTGGGGGTGTATTGGGATGTGTTGGGGTTGTATTGGGATGTGTTGGGGGTGTGTTGGGGATGTGTTGGGGATGTGTTGGGGGGGTGTGTTGGGGTGTGTTGGGGTTGTATTGGGGTGTGTTGGGGATGTGTTGGGGATGTGTTGGGGTGTGTTGGGGTGTGTTGGGGTGTATTGGGATGTGTTGGGGATGTGTTGGGGTGTGTTGGGATGTATTGGGGTGTATTGGGGTGTATTGGGATGTGTTGGGGTGTGTTGGGGGTGTATTGGGATGTGTTGAGGTGTGTTGAGTGTGTATTGGGATGTGTTGGGGTGTGTTGGGGGTGTGTTGGGGGTGTATTGGGATGTATTGGGATGTGTTGGGATGTGTTGGGGGTGTATTGGGATGTGTTGGGATGTGTTGGGGGTGTATTGGGATGTGTTGGGATGTGTTGGGGGTGTATTGGGATGTGTTGGGATGTGTTGGGGTGTATTGGGATGTGTTGGGGTGTGTTGGGGTGTGTTGGGGGTGTGTTGGGATGTGTTGGGGGTGTATTGGGATGTGTTGGGATGTGTTGGGGGTGTATTGGGATGTGTTGGGATGTGTTGGGGTGTGTTGGGGTGTGTTGGGGATGTGTTGGGGTGTGTTGGGGATGTATTGGGGTGTGTTGGGGATGTATTGGGATGTGTTGGGGTTGTATTGGGGTGTGTTGGGGATGTATTGGGATGTGTTGGGGTTATATTGGGGTGTGTTGGGGATGTATTGGGATGTGTTGGGGTTGTATTGGGGTGTGTTGGGGATGTATTGGGATGTGTTGGGGTTGTATTGGGGTGTGTTGGGGTTGTATTGGGGTGTGTTGGGGATGTATTGGGATGTGTTGGGGTTGTATTGGGATGTGTTGGGATGTATTGGGATGTGTTGGGGTTGTATTGGGATGTGTTGGGGGTGTATTGGGGTGTGTTGGGGGTGTATTGGGATGTGTTGGGGTTGTATTGGGATGTGTTGGGGTGTGTTGGGGTGTGTTGGGGTTGTATTGGGATGTGTTGGGGTTGTATTGGGGTGTGTTGGGGTGTGTTGGGGGTGTATTGGGATGTGTTGGGGTTGTATTGGGATGTGTTGGGGGTGTGTTGGGGATGTGTTGGGGATGTGTTGGGGTGTGTTGGGGTGTGTTGGGGTTGTATTGGGGTGTGTTGGGGATGTGTTGGGGATGTGTTGGGGTGTGTTGGGGTGTGTTGGGGTGTATTGGGATGTGTTGGGGATGTGTTGGGGTGTGTTGGGGATGTATTGGGGTGTATTGGGGTGTATTGGGATGTGTTGGGGTGTGTTGGGGGTGTATTGGGATGTGTTGAGGTGTGTTGGGGGTGTATTGGGATGTGTTGGGGTGTGTTGGGGGTGTGTTGGGGGTGTATTGGGATGTATTGGGATGTGTTGGGATGTGTTGGGGGTGTATTGGGATGTGTTGGGATGTGTTGGGGGTGTATTGGGATGTGTTGGGATGTGTTGGGGGTGTATTGGGATGTGTTGGGATGTGTTGGGGTGTATTGGGATGTGTTGGGGTGTGTTGGGGTGTGTTGGGGGTGTGTTGGGATGTGTTGGGGGTGTATTGGGATGTGTTGGGATGTGTTGGGGGTGTATTGGGATGTGTTGGGATGTGTTGGGGTGTGTTGGGGTTGTATTGGGATGTGTTGGGGTGTGTTGGGGTTGTATTGGGATGTGTTGGGATGTGTTGGGGTGTGTTGGGGTTGTATTGGGATGTGTTGGGGTGTGTTGGGGTTGTATTGGGATGTGTTGGGGTGTGTTGGGGGTGTATTGGGATGTGTTGGGATGTGTTGGGGTTGTATTGGGATGTGTTGGGATGTGTTGGGGTGTGTTGGGGTTGTATTGGGATGTGTTGGGATGTGTTGGGGTGTGTTGGGGGTGTATTGGGATGTGTTGGGATGTGTTGGGGTTGTATTGGGATGTGTTGGGATGTGTTGGGATGTGTTGGGGGTGTATTGGGATGTGTTGGGATGTGTTGGGGTGTATTGGGATGTGTTGGGGTGTGTTGGGGTGTGTTGGGGGTGTGTTGGGATGTGTTGGGGTTGTATTGGGATGTGTTGGGATGTGTTGGGGGTGTATTGGGATGTGTTGGGATGTGTTGGGGTGTGTTGGGGTTGTATTGGGATGTGTTGGGGTGTGTTGGGGGTGTATTGGGGTGTGTTGGGATGTGTTGGGGTGTGTTGGGGGTGTATTGGGATGTGTTGGGGTGTGTTGGGGTTGTATTGGGATGTGTTGGGGTGTGTTGGGGTTGTATTGGGATGTGTTGGGATGTGTTGGGGTGTGTTGGGGGTGTATTGGGGTGTGTTGGGGTTGTATTGGGATGTGTTGGGATGTGTTGGGGTGTATTGGGGGTGTATTGGGGATGTGTTGGGATGTGTTGGGGTGTGTTGGGGTGTATTGGGGTGTATTGGGATGTGTTGGGATGTGTTGGGATGTGTTGGGGTGTGTTGGGGTGTATTGGGGTGTGTTGGGGAGTATTGGGGATGTGTTGGGGATGTGTTGGGGTGTATTGGGATGTGTTGGGGTGTATTGGGATGTGTTGGGATGTGTTGGGATGTGTTGGGTTGTATTGGGATGTGTTGGGATGTGTTGGGGTGTGTTGGGGTGTGTTGGGGTGTATTGGGGTGTATTGGGGGTGTATTGGGGTGTATTGGGGTGTATTGGGATGTGTTGGGATGTGTTGGGGTGTGTTGGGGTGTATTGGGGTGTATTGGGATGTGTTGGGATGTGTTGGGATGTGTTGGGGTGTGTTGGGGGTGTATTGGGGGTGTATTGGGGTGTGTTGGGGTTGTATTGGGATGTGTTGGGATGTGTTGGGGTGTATTGGGGGTGTATTGGGGTGTATTGGGGTGTATTGGGGTGTGTTGGGGTTGTATTGGGATGTGTTGGGATGTGTTGGGGTGTATTGGGGGTGTATTGGGGATGTATTGGGATGTGTTGGGGTGTATTGGGGGTGTATTGGGGATGTATTGGGATGTGTTGGGGTGTATTGGGGTTGTATTGGGGTGTGTTGGGGTGTATTGGGGTGTATTGGGATGTGTTGGGATGTGTTGGGATGTGTTGGGATGTGTTGGGATGTGTTGGGTTGTATTGGGATGTGTTGGGATGTGTTGGGGTGCGTTGGGGTGTATTGGGATGTGTTGGGATGTGTTGGGATGTGTTGGGGTGTGTTGGGGTGTGTTGGGGATGTGTTGGGGATGTGTTGGGGTTGTGTTGGGGGTGTATTGGGGTGTGTTGGGGATGTATTGGGGTGTGTTGGGGATGTATTGGGATGTGTTGGGGTTGTATTGGGGTGTGTTGGGGATGTATTGGGATGTGTTGGGGTTGTATTGGGGTGTGTTGGGGTTGTATTGGGGGTGTATTGGGATGTGTTGGGATGTATTGGGATGTGTTGGGGTTGTATTGGGATGTGTTGGTGTGTGTTGGGGTGTGTTGGGGGTGTATTGGGATGTGTTGGGGTTGTATTGGGATGTGTTGGGGGTGTATTGGGGTGTGTTGGGGATGTGTTGGGGTGTGTTGGGGTGTGTTGGGGTTGTATTGGGATGTGTTGGGGTTGTATTGGGGTGTGTTGGGGTGTGTTGGGGGTGTGTTGGGGGTGTATTGGGATGTGTTGGGGTTGTATTGGGATGTGTTGGGGGTGTGTTGGGGATGTGTTGGGGATGTGTTGGGGATGTGTTGGGGATGTGTTGGGGTGTGTTGGGGTGTGTTGGGGTGTATTGGGATGTGTTGGGGATGTGTTGGGGTGTGTTGGGGATGTATTGGGGTGTATTGGGGTGTATTGGGATGTGTTGGGGTGTGTTGGGGGTGTATTGGGATGTGTTGAGGTGTGTTGGGGGTGTATTGGGATGTGTTGGGGTGTGTTGGGGGTGTGTTGGGGGTGTATTGGGATGTATTGGGATGTGTTGGGATGTGTTGGGGGTGTATTGGGATGTGTTGGGATGTGTTGGGGGTGTATTGGGATGTGTTGGGATGTGTTGGGGTGTATTGGGATGTGTTGGGGTGTGTTGGGGTGTGTTGGGGGTGTGTTGGGATGTGTTGGGAGTGTATTGGGATGTGTTGGGATGTGTTGGGGGTGTATTGGGATGTGTTGGGATGTGTTGGGGTGTGTTGGGGTTGTATTGGGATGTGTTGGGGTGTGTTGGGGTTGTATTGGGATGTGTTGGGATGTGTTGGGGTGTGTTGGGGTTGTATTGGGATGTGTTGGGGTGTGTTGGGGTTGTATTGGGATGTGTTGGGGTGTGTTGGGGGTGTATTGGGATGTGTTGGGATGTGTTGGGGTTGTATTGGGATGTGTTGGGATGTGTTGGGGTGTGTTGGGGTTGTATTGGGATGTGTTGGGATGTGTTGGGGTGTGTTGAGGGTGTATTGGGATGTGTTGGGATGTGTTGGGGTTGTATTGGGATGTGTTGGGATGTGTTGGGATGTGTTGGGGGTGTATTGGGATGTGTTGGGATGTGTTGGGGTGTATTGGGATGTGTTGGGGTGTGTTGGGGTGTGTTGGGGGTGTGTTGGGATGTGTTGGGGGTGTATTGGGATGTGTTGGGATGTGTTGGGGGTGTATTGGGATGTGTTGGGATGTGTTGGGGTGTGTTGGGGTTGTATTGGGATGTGTTGGGGTGTGTTGGGGGTGTATTGGGGTGTGTTGGGATGTGTTGGGGTGTGTTGGGGGTGTATTGGGATGTGTTGGGGTGTGTTGGGGTTGTATTGGGATGTGTTGGGGTGTGTTGGGGTTGTATTGGGATGTGTTGGGATGTGTTGGGGTGTGTTGGGGGTGTATTGGGGATGTGTTGGGGATGTGTTGGGGTGTATTGGGATGTGTTGGGGTGTATTGGGATGTGTTGGGGTGTGTTGGGGTGTATTGGGGTGTGTTGGGGTGTATTGGGATGTGTTGGGATGTGTTGGGATGTGTTGGGTTGTATTGGGATGTGTTGGGATGTGTTGGGGTGTGTTGGGGTGTGTTGGGGTGTATTGGGGTGTATTGGGGGTGTATTGGGGTGTATTGGGATGTGTTGGGATGTGTTGGGGTGTGTTGGGGTGTATTGGGGTGTATTGGGATGTGTTGGGATGTGTTGGGATGTGTTGGGGTGTGTTGGGGGTGTATTGGGGGTGTATTGGGGTGTGTTGGGGTTGTATTGGGATGTGTTGGGATGTGTTGGGGTGTATTGGGGGTGTATTGGGGTGTGTTGGGGTTGTATTGGGCTGTGTTGGGATGTGTTGGGGTGTATTGGGGGTGTATTGGGGATGTATTGGGATGTGTTGGGGTGTATTGGGGGTGTATTGGGATGTGTTGGGATGTGTTGGGATGTGTTGGGTTGTATTGGGATGTGTTGGGATGTGTTGGGGTGTGTTGGGGTGTGTTGGGGTGTATTGGGATGTGTTGGGGTGTATTGGGGTGTGTTGGGGTGTATTGGGGATGTGTTGGGAATGTGTTGGGGTGTATTGGGATGTGTTGGGGTGTATTGGGGATGTGTTGGGAATGTGTTGGGGTGTATTGGGATGTGTTGGGGTGTATTGGGGTGTGTTGGGGTGTGTTGGGGTGTATTGGGGTGTGTTGGGGTGTGTTGTGGTGTATTGGGGTGTGTTGGGGTGTATTGGGATGTGTTGGGATGTGTTGGGTTGTATTGGGATGTGTTGGGATGTGTTGGGGTGTATTGGGATGTGTTGGGGTGTGTTGGGGTGTATTGGGATGTGTTGGGATGTGTTGGGGTGTGTTGGGGATGTATTGGGATGTGTTGGGGATGTGTTGGGGTGTGTTGGGGTGTGTTGGGGTGTATTGGGATGTGTTGGGATGTGTTGGGATGTGTTGGGTTGTATTGGGATGTGTTGGGATGTGTTGGGGTGTGTTGGGGATGTATTGGGATGTGTTGGGGATGTGTTGGGGTGTATTGGGATGTGTTGGGGTGTGTTGGGGTGTATTGGGATGTGTTGGGATGTGTTGGGGTGTGTTGGGGATGTATTGGGATGTGTTGGGGATGTGTTGGGGTGTATTGGGATGTGTTGGGGTGTGTTGGGGTGTGTTGGGATGTGTTGGGATGTGTATTGGGATGTGTTGGGGTGTGTTGGGGTGTATTGGGATGTGTTGGGGTGTGTTGGGGATGTGTTGGGATGTGTCGGGGTTGTATTGGGATGTGTTGGGGTGTGTTGGGGATGGGTTGGGGATGTGTTGGGGTGTATTGGGATGTGTTGGGGTTGTATTGGGATGTGTTGGGGTGTGTTGGGGATGTGTTGGGGTGTATTGGGATGTGTTGGGGTGTATTGGGATGTGTTGGGGTGTGTTGGGGTGTGTTGGGGATGTGTTGGGGTGTGTTGGGGTGTATTGGGGTTGTATTGGGGTGTATTGGGATGTGTTGGGGATGTGTTGGGGTGTATTGGGATGTGTTGGGATGTGTTGGGTTGTATTGGGGTGTATTGGGATGTGTTGGGGTGTGTTGGTTTCCTCGGCCACTCAGCCATCCCAGTAAGTGACGCAGGGAGCTCGCTCCCCTCTCCTCGGGAATATTCGGTTCTGAGCTCCGCTGTCCGGGAGATCGACAGCACATTGTTTTTCAGACTGCGTTTGTTTTTCCCCTGCTGCTTCTCCTCTCCCTCTCCCCCTCCCTCTCCTCTCCCCTCGCCTCCTCTCTCCTCTCCCCTCCCCACCTCTACCTTCCCCTTCTCTCCCCTCCCTCTCCCTTCCCCCTCCCCTCCCCCTCCTCTCCCTCTCCCCCTCCCTTCCCCTTCCCCCCTCCTCTCCCCAGGTCTGCAATCTCTTTCCCCACCAATACCTTACACACACACACACACACATGTACACGCACACGCAAAGCTTGGGCTGATAAGTGGCAAGTAACATTCGCGCCAGACAAGTGCCAGGCAATGACCATCTCCAACAAGAGAGAGTCTAACCACCTCCCCTTGACATTCAACGGCATTACCATCGCCGAATCCCCCACCATCAACATCCTGGGGGTCACCATTGACAAGAAACTGAACTGGACCAGCCACATAAATACTGTGGCTACGAGAGCAGGTCAGAGGCTGGGTATTCTGCGGCGAGTGACTCACCTCCTGACTCCCCAAAGCCTTTCCACCATCTACAAGGCACAAGTCAGGAGTGTGATGGAATACTCTCCACTTGCCTGGATGAGTGCAGCTCCAACAACACTCAAGAAGCTCGACACCATCCAGGACAAAGCAGCCCGCTTGATTGGCACCCCATCCACCACCCTAAACATTCACTCCCTTCACCACCGGCGCACCGTGGCTGCAGTGTGGACCATCCACAGGATGCACTGCAGCAACTCGCCAAGGCTTCTTCGACAGCACCTCCCAAACCCGCGACCTCTACCACCTAGAAGGACAAGAACAGCAGGCACATGGGAACAACACCACCTGCACGTTCCCCTCCGAGTCACACACCATCCCGACTTGGAAATATATCAGCCGTTCCTTCATCGTCGCTGGGTCAAAATCCTGGAACTCCCTTCCTAACAGCACTGTGGGAGAACCTTCACCACACGGACTGCAGCGGTTCAAGAAGGCGGCTCACCACCACCTTCTCAAGGGCAATTAGGGATGGGCAATAAATGCCGGCCTCGCCAGCGACGCCCACATCCCATGAACGAATGATAAAAAAAGGCATACACGTACACACACACACACTCACGGAGGCTCTAACCTCGGAAGCTGTGACGATCCGTCACCTCCACACAGTTGTCGTTCATCTTGAGCTCCTCGAGGGTGGTGGGCAGTCGGGGGATTCGGCAGATCTGGTTACCGTCCAGGTTGAGTCTCCGCAGTCTGGTGAGGTTCTGCAAGAGAGAGAAAGCAAAGGGATTCACCCTGGGCGCAGCCAATGGGCGGAGGCGGTCAGCGTCCGTCCGAGGAGGGGCGGGGTTCGCACTGGGGTCACAGAGTCAGAGGTCAAGGGTCAACCATCGGCTGGTCAACTGGCTGAGATCCACGTTCCCGATTCCCAGCATGGTTGGGAGAGTCACTCCCTGACGCTCATGCCTTTTGTTGCCTCCAGACTCGGCTATTCCAATGCTCTCCCGGACGGCCTCTCATCCTCCACCCTCCGTACACTTCAGCCCATCCAGAGCTCTGCTGCCCCCCGCCTCCCCCCCCCCACCCCCCCCGGTATCCTTAACTCGCACCGAGTCCCGTTCACCCATCATTCCTGTGCTCGCTGACCTACATTGGCTCCCGGTCCGGAAACGCCTCGATTTTAAAATTCCCATCCTCGTTTTCAAATCCCTCCACGGCCCTCGCCCTCCCCCTCCCTATCTCTGTAACCTCCTCTAAACCTACAACCCCCCCCACCGCCCCACCGACCCTGACAAACACAGACACCATAGGCTGAAAGGCGTTCTTCTGTGCTGTAAACTTCTATGATTCTATGACCCCCTCCCAGATCTCTGCGTTCCTCCAATTCCGGCCTCTCGTCCATCCCCCGATTCCCATCGCTCCGCCATTGGCGGCCGTGCCCTCAGCCGCCTCGGCCCCAAGCTCTGGAATTCCCTCCCTAAACCTCTCCGCCCCTCTCTCTCTCTCCTTTAAGACGCTCCTTAAAACCTCCCTCTTTGATCGAGCTTTTAGTCACCTGTCCTAATATCTCCTGATGTGGCTCGGTGCCAATCCTTGTCTGATTTACGCTCCTGAGAAGCTCCTTGGGGACGTTTTACTACGTTCGAGGCGCTGGGTGAATTGTTGAGAGGGCAGGGCCGAGAGTCAGGGCAGCACATGACTGGAGGGAGGCAGGACGGGCCTCTGAAAATCGAGAAGCCTGGATGGGAAGGCCGAGGCCGGTTTTTGCAGGCCAGGCCGCCAAGGGTCGGAGAGCAGAGGAGCTGAGTCAATACAGGGGAGGGTTAAGCGTCAGTAATGGGGGTAGGGGAGGTGAATTACACCGTGACGTAGGCCCTTAAACAAGGCTTCCGGCAAGCTTCCCGTTAGAGTTAAGGCAGCCGAGCGAGAGAAGGCCCCGAGGTGGTTCATTCCCCTTTGACTGCAGAGGAAAGCCCAAATTGGTTGACTTCCTTGTTGACCGTGTTAGCCGCCCTCGAATCCCAGCAGGGCGGCCATTTTGAAACCCGCGAGCCGATTTTCCTCTTCCCGTCCCCCCCCCCCCCACCTCCCCGTCCCACCCACGTGCCGGCCGGCAGACTTTTCCGGAGTCGGCCCTCGCCAACGGCCGCAGGTCGGGGAACCCGGGAGCGGAAGGCCGGGGAATGCAGCCGCGGGAGGGCCCCGCAGATATGTGGCAAATGAGTTTCAATATCGAGGAGTGTGAGGTGGTGCATTTTGGCAGGAGAAATAAGGAGGCCTCATACTGCTTGGAAAATGAGAGTCTAAATGGGGGAGAGGAGCAGAGGGATCTGGGGGTACAGGTACACAGATCACTAAAAGTAGCGACGCAGGTTAATGAGGCCATAAAAAGGCAAATCAAGCACTGGGGTTCATTTCTAGAGGGATAGAATTGAAAAGCAGAGAAGTTGTGTTAAACTTGTATAGAACCTTGGTTAGACCACACTTGGAGCACTGGGCACAGTTCTGGTCTCCATATCACACTTGGAGCACTGAGCACAGTTCTGGTCTCCATATCACACTTGGAGCACTGGGCACAGTTCTGGTCTCCATATCACACTTGGAGCACTGGGCACAGTTCTGGTCTCCATATCACACTTGGAGCACTGGGCACAGTTCTGGTCTCCATATCACACTTGGAGCACTGGGCACAGTTCTGGTCTCCATATCACACTTGGAGCACTGGGCACAGTTCTGGTCTCCATATCACACTTGGAGCACTGGGCACAGTTCTGGTCTCCATATCACACTTGGAGCACTGGGCACAGTTCTGGTCTCCATATCTCACTTGGAGCACTGGGCACAGTTCTGGTCTCCATATTATAAAAAGGATATAGAGGCACTGGAGAAGGTGCAAAAAAGATTTACAAGGATGATCCCAGAACTGAGAGGTTATAACTATCAGGAAAGACTGAACAGACTGGGGCTCTTTTCTCTAGAAAAGAGAAGGCTGAGGGGTGACCTGATGGAGGTCTTTAAAATGATGAAGGGGTTTCGATAGGGTAGACGTAGAGAAGATGTTTCCACTTGTGGGGGAGACCAGAACGAGGGGGCCATCAATATAAGAGAGTCACTAATAAATCCAATCGGGGAATTCAGGAGAAACTTCTTTACCCAGAGAGCGGTGAGAATGTGGAACTCGCTCCCACATGGAGTGGTCGAGGGGAATAGAATCGATGGATTTAAGGGGAAGCTCGATAAACACATGAGGGAGAAAGGAACAGAAGGAGAGGGTGAGAGGGTGAGATGGAGTAGGGAGGGAGGAGGCTCGTGTAGAGGATAAACACCGGGGTAGCCCAGATGGGCCGAATGGCTGTAAACTCGATGTAAGCAGTCTCGAAGCAACTTGTTTTTTTTTCCCATCATGCACCAGGCACACCACCACAGACAAACCTCCATCAAAATGTTGTTCAAAACTTATCTTTGAAGAGAATTAAAAGATGGGGTCCCTTGAGTTAAAGCCTGATGTAGGCCTCGTTCGTCAAATTTGGCTCCTCTCAAAGAGTCAGTTCTTTTGTTTTGACGGCTCGCAGCCGTGAAGCCTGGAATGGAAGGCCTCTGACATTCAGGGCCCCACGGGAACTCATTCTTAGCTTGAGGAACGAGGCCAAGCAATAGCTCAGTTTGTCCTGTTTGGCATAACACTGCTCAGGGGGCCTCGCTGCTTGTTCTTGGCCCGGGATTCCTGCGCTGGGCCAACATGAGATAATGGGCCTCATTTTTTCATTTGGCTCCCCTCGGCTGCCTGCTCGATCTTGTAGCCCAGGCAGAACTTCGAGAAGGCAGGCCTCTTCTTCATGAAATCCAACGGGCCACACCTCTCGCCTCAACCCTCCCCTGTCCTCGTCGTGGCAGCCCTTCCCCCCCCGGTGCCGGTACTGAGGGAGGGGCGGGGGGGGGCGGTGCCTCCGGGATAGGGAGATTGGCCGCGGTGGCGAGGCCTCGGTGGGTTGAATAGCCCACCCACGTCCACAGCCCGGGGCTCCCGGGTTAAGAAAGGTCACTCGAGTGAGATGGCAGAGGCTGCAGGAGTCGGGCTGCTTCAGGGGGGAAAGAAATGGGATGAGGAGACAATTCCAAAAGGGCTGAGAAGATTTTCGACGTCACTGTGAGTGTAAATAATGATTCCCCATTTTCCCCCATTTAAAGTCTCCGCGCATTGGCGCCATGTCCGGCCCAGAGATCGGGTCGAAGGCTTCAGAAGATGGTCCCCCGTGGCCGGCCACTGAGAGTGATGACTTCCAGGGTGAACATTGCTGCCCCCCGCCCCGTATCCTTAACTCGCACCGAGTCCCGTTCACCCATCACCCCCCTGTGCTCGCTGACCTACACTGGCTCCCTGTCCGGCAACGCCTCCATTTTAAAATATGGTCCGATCCCTCCATGGCCCTCGCCCCCCCTCCCTATCTCTGGAACCTCCTACGGCCCCTACGACCCTCCCGGATCTCCGCGCTCCTCCAATTCCGGCCTCTTGTCCATCCCCCCGATTCCCATCGCTCCGCCATTGGCGGCCGTGCCTTCAGCCGCCTCGGGCCCTGAGCTCTGGAATTCCCTCCCTAAACCTCTCCACCTCTCTCTCTCTCCTTTAAGACGCTCCTTAAAACCGACCTCTTCGAACGAGCTTTGACCTGTGCTAATATCCCATGTGGCTTGGAGTCAAATTTTGTCTGATTTACGCTACAATGAAGCGCCTTGGGATATTTTACTACATTAAAGGCGCTATATAAATGCAGGTTGTTGTTGCTGTACCTGCCCTGGGAGTGTTTGATGGGACGGTGTAGAGGGAGCTTTACTCTGTATCTAACCCTGTACCTGCCCTGGGAGTGTTTGATGGGGACAGTGTAGAGGGAGCTTTACTCTGTATCTCACCCTGTACCTGCCCTGGGAGTGTTTGATGGGACAGTGTAGAGGGAGCTTTACTCTGTATCTAACCCTGTACCTGCCCTGGGAGTGTTTGATGGGGCAGTGTAGAGGGAGCTTTACTCTGTATCTAACCCTGTACCTGCCCTGGGAGTGTTTGATGGGGACAGTGTAGAGGGAGCTTTACTCTGTATCTAACACTGTACCTGCCCTGGGAGTGTTTGATGGGGACAGTGTAGAGGGAGCTTTACTCTGTATCTAACCCTGTACCTGCCCTGGGAGTGTTTGATGGGACAGTGTCGAGGGAGCTTTACTCTGTATCTAACCCTGTACCTGCCCTGGGAGTGTTTGATGGGACAGTGTAGAGGGAGCTTTACTCTGTATCTCACCCTGTACCTGCCCTGGGAGTGTTTGAAGGGACAGTGTAGAGGGAGCTTTACTCTGTATCTAACCCTGTACCTGCCCTGGGAGTGTTTGATGGGACAGTGTAGAGGGAGCTTTACTCTGTATCTAACACTGTCCCTGCCCTGGGAGTGTTTGATGGGACAGTGTAGAAGCAGCTTTACTCTGTATCTAACCCTGTACCTGCCCTGGGAGTGTTTGATGGGACAGTGTAGAGGGAGCTTTACTCTGTATCTAACCCTGTACCTGCCCTGGGAGTGTTTGATGGGACAGTGTAGAGGGAGCTTTACTCTGTATCTAACCCTGTACCTGCCCTGGGAGTGTTTGATGGGACAGTGTAGAGGGAGCTTTACTCTGTATCTAACCCTGTACCTGCCCTGGGAGTGTTTGATGGGACAGTGTAGAGGGAGCTTTACTCTGTATCTAACCCTGTACCTGCCCTGGGAGTGTTTGACGGGACAGTGTAGAGGGAGCTTTACTCTGTATCTAACCCTGTACCTGCCCTGGGAGTGTTTGATGGGACAGTGTAGAGGGAGCTTTACTCTGTATCTAACCCTGTACCTGCCCTGCGAGTGTTTGATGGGACAGTGTAGAGGGAGCTTTACTCTGTATCTAACCCTGTACCTGCTCTGGGAGTGTTTGATGGGACGGTGTAGAGGGAGCTTTACTCTGTATCTAACCCTGTACCTGCCCTGGGAGTGTTTGATGGGACAGTGTAGAGGGAGCTTTACTCTGTATCTAACCCTGTACCTGCTCTGGGAGTGTTTGATGGGACGGTGTAGAGGGAGCTTTACTCTGTATCTAACCCTGTACCTGCCCTGGGAGTGTTTGATGGGACAGTGTAGAGGGAGCTTTACTCTGTATCTAACCCTGTACCTGCTCTGGGAGTGTTTGATGGGACGGTGTAGAGGGAGCTTTACTCTGTATCTAACCCTGTACCTGCCCTGGGAGTGTTTGATGGGACGGTGTAGAGGGAGCTTTACTCTGTATCTAACCCTGTACCTCCCCCTGGGAGTGTTTGACGGGACAGTGTAGAGGGAGCTTTACTCTGTATCTAACCCTGTACCTGCCCCGGGAGTGTTTGACGGGACAGTGTAGAGGGAGCTTTACTCTGTATCTAACCCTGTACCTGCCCTGGGAGTGTTTGATGGGACAGTGTAGAGGGAGCTTTACTCTGTATCTAACCCTGTACCTGCCCTGGGAGTGTTTGATGGGACAGTGTAGAGGGAGCTTTACTCTGTATCTAACCCTGTACCTGCCCCGGGAGTGTTTGAAGGGACAGTGTAGAGGGAGCTTTCCATTGAATTTACAGCACAGATACAGGCCATTCTGCCCATCTGGTCTATCCCGGTGTTTATGCTCCACACGAGCCTCCTCCCTCCCTACTCCATCTCACCCTATCATCATATCCTTCTATTCCTTTCTCCCTCATGTGTTTATCGAGCTTCCCCTTAAATCCATCGATTCTATTCCCCTCGACCACTCCCTGTGGGAGCGAGTTCCACGTTCTCACCGCTCTCTGGGTGAAGGAGTTTCTCCTGAATTCCCCGATTGGATTTATCAGCGACTCTCTTATATCGGTGGCCCCCTCGTTCTGGTCTCCCCCCCCACGAGTGGAAACACCTTCTCTACGTCTGCCCTGTCGAAGCCTCTCGTCGAGTTGGCAGAGGGTTCGTTCTGTCGCAGTGCAGGTGGCTCCGCAGGGCTGGGTCGAGTTAAGAATGCTGCACGTGTCTCACTGCCACAACCATGCCTGATTTCAGCTGCCTCAACTCAGCTGCTAAGTTAAATTGTAATCATCCAGAACAAATTGGATCCAGGTGGGAAAGATAATCTCCCTCGGAGTCAAATCTGACCAGAATACTGAAAGGAAATGCATGCACAATGCTGTCATCGCTCGGCGAGAAAATTACGGGCACTCGACACCAACAAAGGAAGGCAGGGCAGAGGGAGGGCAACGATATTTTAGTGAAAGGGGAACGCGAGTCTAGTTATGTGTCAGCCATGGCTCAGTGGGCCCCCTCCTCTCCCCTCGGGGTCCGAATGTCCTGGCTTCGAGCCCCCACTGCAGAGCTGCAGCCCGTAATCCAGGGCGGAACACGCGCCCAGTGCAGTGCTGCGCTGTCGGAGTTGCCGTCTTTGCCATGAGAGGGTAAACGAGAGAGCCCGTCTGCCTGTTCAGCGTGGTCTCCACACCCCCCACCGCCCCGTTTCCCGAGACGAAAGCGATCCTTATTTTTTTTTCCCCCCCCCCCGTTGCCGTGGCGGGCCCTCGAGTTGGCTTCCGTTCCCCCCCCCCCGGCTAGGCCGCACCGGAGGTCTCAGTGACGCGGACGGCCCCAGAGCTGCTCCGTTGGAAGGAGCTTTCCAGACAGATTCAAGGTGCTTTTCTCTGCATGACGGAGGAGTAACTGGGATTGGAATAAGTACCTCCCGATAAAACCTTTCTGCCATTGCAACAATTCGCCACCCCAGCTTCAACTGGTGCAGCCCTCTTGTAAACAAGATGGCCGTTTCTGGGGTAGGGTGGGTAGGGGGGTGGGGGGCGGCCGTGATTTCGAAGTGTTCCTCCTCCGTCGCCGTAGCGACCGTACTCTTCCAGCGCAAAAGGGGTTTTCTGCTGGGGGGGGGGCGAAGATATTGAAGACAAGGTTTGTACCTGAGGGCCGGGGGGGGGGGGGCAGGAACAGGCCAAAGGGGCAAGAGGTGCGGACAAGGGAGAGGTTGAAATGCATTGTGGGATAGCGAAGTAAGGGAGGGTCAAATGGTCAGCGGCAGGGCTATTTCAATTGGCCGGTTAAGTGTCAGTTTGGCTCTGTCGGTCTCTTTCCCCCTTTCAAGTCAGAAAGTTGTGGGCTCGAGCCCCACTCCTGGATTGGAGCCGAGAATCGAGCACGCACGCCCAGGGACCGATCCCGTCTGAATTCCACGCCCCCCCCCCCTCCGCAACTTCCGCCTCTCCCTCCCCCGGCCCCGGCCCGGCCCCCACTTCCATCAGATCCGCCGCACTCTCCCCCCCGCCCCCCCGCCACGGTCCGTAACGCGCCCGATCGGCGCGGTCTCGGGGAGCACGGCCGCCGACACTCACTCGGAAAGCGTCCGGGTCCATCCCTCCGTCTCCCACCTTGTTCCGGCTCAGGTCCAGCCACTGGAGGTTGGGGAGGCCGGAGAAAGCGGAGGCCGAAATCGCGGTGATCTCGTTGTCTGCGGGAAACGGAAAGAAATGGTCAGCGCCAAACAGTTCCTCCGTGATTGGCCTTTGCCAGCTCGCGGGAGTTTATTTTTGCGGCCGATACTTGCACAGAGGAATGCAACAGGCCGTCATCCCTGACCTGAAACCATTGCTCCATCAGTTACCGAGACAACGTGGCAGGGTCAGATGTTAACTTTGGGAGGAAGCCATTTTGCTGACCTCACAGGGTTGACCTCTGATCTTTCACCTTAGGATTCTGCCACCCTGGGAGCTAATGGGGTCATGGGTTGTAACTCCTCCCCTCAGTAGCCTCTACACTGTCCCATCAAACACTCCCAGGGCAGGTACAGGGTTAGATACAGAGTAAAGCTCCCTCTACACTGTCCCATTAAACACTCCCAGGGCAGGTACAGGGTTAGAGACAGAGTAAAGCTCCCTCTACACTGTCCCATCAAATACTCCCAGGGCAGGTACAGGGTTAGATACAGAGTAAAGCTCCCTCTACACTGTCCCATCAAACACTCCCAGGGCAGGTACAGGGTTAGATACAGAGTAAAGCTCCCTCTACATTGTCCCATTAAACACTCCCAGGGCAGGCACAGGGTTAGATACAGAGTAAAGCTCCCTCTACACTGTCCCATCAAACACTCCCAGGGCAGGTACAGGGTTAGACACAGAGTAAAGCTCCCTCTACACTGTCCCATCAAACACTCCCAGGGCAGGTACAGGGTTAGATACAGAGTAAAGCTCCCTCTACACTGTCCCATCAAACACTCCCAGGGCAGGTACAGGGTTAGATACAGAGTGAAGCTCCCTCTACACTGTCCCATCAAACACTCCCGGGGCAGGTACAGGGTTAGATACAGAGTAAAGCTCCCTCTACACTGTCCCATCAAACACTCCCAGGGCAGGTACAGGGTTAGATACAGAGTGAAGCTCCCTCTACACTGTCCCATCAAACACTCCCAGGGCAGGTACAGCACGGGTTAGATACAGAGTAAAGCTCCCTCTACACTATCCCATCAAACACTCCCAGGGCAGGTACAGGGTTAGATACAGAGTAAAGCTCCCTCTACACTGTCCCATCAAACACTCCCAGGGCAGGTACAGGGTTAGATACAGAGTAAAGCTCCCTCTACACTGTCCCATCAAACACTCCCAGGGCAGGTACAGCACGGGTTAGATACAGAGTAAAGCTCCCTCTACACTATCCCATCAAACACTCCCAGGGCAGGTACAGGGTTAGATACAGAGTAAAGCTCCCTCTACACTGTCCCATCAAACACTCCCAGGGCAGGTACAGGGTTAGATACAGAGTAAAGCTCCCTCTACACTGTCCCGTCAAACACTCCCAGGGCAGGTACAGGGTTAGATACAGAGTAAAGCTCCCTCTACACTGTCCCATCAAACACTCCCAGGGCAGGTACAGGGTTAGATACAGAGTAAAGCTCCCTCTACACCGTCCCATCAAACACTCCCAGGGCAGGTACAGGGTTAGATACAGAGTAAAGCTCCCTCTACACTGTCCCATCAAACACTCCCAGGGCAGTTACAGGGTTAGATACAGAGTAAAGCTCCCTCTACACTGTCCCATCAAACACTCCCAGGGGCAGGTACAGGGTTAGATACAGAGTAAAGCTCCCTCTACACCGTCCCATCAAACACTCCCAGGGGCAGGTACAGGGTTAGATACAGAGTAAAGCTCCCTCTACACTGTCCCATCAAACACTCCCAGGGGCAGGTACAGGGTTAGATACAGAGTAAAGCTCCCTCTACACCGTCCCATCAAACACTCCCAGGGGCAGGTACAGGGTTAGATACAGAGTAAAGCTCCCTCTACACTGTCCCATCAAACACTCCCAGGGGCAGGTACAGGGTTAGATACAGAGTAAAGCTCCCTCTACACCGTCCCATCAAACACTCCCAGGGGCAGGTACAGGGTTAGATACAGAGTAAAGCTCCCTCTACACTGTCCCATCAAACACTCCCAGGGCAGGTACAGGGTTAGATACAGAGTAAAGCTCCCTCTACACTGTCCCATCAAACACTCCCAGGGCAGGTACAGGGTTAGATACAGAGTAAAGCTCCCTCTACACTGTCCCATCAAACACTCCCAGGGCAGGTACAGGGTTAGATACAGAGTAAAGCTCCCTCTACACTGTCCCATCAAACACTCCCAGGGGCAGGTACAGGGTTAGATACAGAGTAAAGCTCCCTCTACACTGTCCCATCAAACACTCCCAGGGCAGGTACAGGGTTAGATACAGAGTAAAGCTCCCTCTACACTGTCCCATCAAACACTCCCAGGGCAGTTACAGGGTTAGATACAGAGTAAAGCTCCCTCTACACTGTCCCATCAAACACTCCCAGGGCAGGGTGGGTGAGTAAAGCACAGAACACAGCCTGTGCATCTCTTCCTTATAATAAATTCACATAACACGTTCTCCTGCCAGAGTTTTGCGTCTACACAATCTCCCAGAGCCAGCACTGCTCTTAGTTGTTTCCTGACTAATAACAGATGGCGATTCTGCACAGTGTGAGGCAAGATCGAGGCCAACAAAATAAACCTACACCCCCCCCCGACCCTGTCCAACGGCCAGCGGAGAGACTAACTGACCCCCACCGTTTCCCCCCCCCACTTCACCACATCTCCTCCCTGCTTCTCCCCGCCCTCCATCTTATCAACTTTCTCTGTCCAGGCAACTCGTCGAGGCCGAGGGTCAGAGGTCGGGGGGGGCAGCGGGGGGGTAGGGGGGAGGGCGAGCCGTGAACGAGAACCGAAAATGTATCCTTCCGCCCCTCCCAACCCCTCGCTGGCCGTCCCCTCCCCCAGCAACGCCCCTGTCCAGTCCTGGGCCTGCTGGAGAAGAGGAAGCCCGTATTTGGGCAGTACGGGCCAGGGAGCAGCTGGTTCCAGATGTGCCGGCCTCCTTGTCGGCCGGGGTTGTCTCTTCGGCCTATCTGTTGGACGTGAGGTGGGAGCGGGAGCGATGGGGGAAGGGGGGGAGATGTTGTTTAGGGAGGGGAGAGGGGCCCCAGGCAACCAAAACGAGTGGTTTTAATGAGTAATGACTCATCTGGCCCAGAAAACGTTTCAGATCAGAGGCAGGCTAATACTCAATGGAATGAAGAGACCAAGAGGCCGACATTCCATTCCGTTTAGCTCTCCTGCTTTGCAGAGGACTTTATTTTTCTTTAATATAAATGCAAATCATCAAATCCGCAGGAGGAAATAATAAGCAGAGGCTCGCAGGGGAAGTATTGCAAAATTCTAACCCCCCGCCCCCCGCCGCCCGACAACAGGCCCTCGATTTCACCGAAATTCTCAACCCTGCCTCAGTGGGTCTCACTCTCTCCACCCCCCCCCGCCCGCCCTCGAGCCCCCACTCCAGAGCCCCCGTAATCCGGGCCCCGACACTCCCCCCCCACCGGTGCCGGTACCGAGGGAGCGCCGCGCTGTCGGAGGGGCCGTCTTTCAGATGAGGCGTTAGACCGAGGGCCCACCCCCCCCCCCCCCCAGCCCCGTCTGCCCCTCTCAGGTGGGCGTGAAAGATCCCACGGCCGCTACAGCAGAAGTTTGCGTTTATCCAGCGCCTTTAATGGAGTGAAACGTCCCCCAAGGCCCTTCCCAGGAGCGATTATCAAACAAAATCTGACACCGAGCCGCGTAAGGAGATATTAGGACAGGTGACCAAAAGCTTGGTCAAAGAGGGAGGTTTTCAGGAGCGTCTTAAAGGAGGAGAGAGAGAGGGAGGGAGAGGGTAGAGGGAGCTTTACTCTGTATCTAACCCTGTACCTGCCCTGGGAGTGTTTGACGGGACAGTGTAGAGGGAGCTTTACTCTGTATCTCACCCTGTACCTGCCCTGGGAGTGTTTGATGGGACAGTGCAGAGGGAGCTTTACTCTGTATCTCACCCTGTACCTGCCCTGGGAGTGTTTGACGGGACAGTGTAGAGGGAGCTTTACTCTGTATCTCACCCTGTACCTGCCCTGGGAGTGTTTGATGGGACAGTGTAGAGGGAGCTTTACTCTGTATCTAACCCTGTACCTGCCCTGGGAGTGTTTCACGGGACAGTGTAGAGGGAGCTTTACTCTGTATCTAACCCTGTACCTGCCCTGGGAGTGTTTGATGGGACAGTGTAGAGGGAGCTTTACTCTGTATCTAACCCTGTACCTGCCCTGGGAGTGTTTGACGGGACAGTGTAGAGGGAGCTTTACGCTGTATCTCACCCTGTACCTGCCCTGGGAGTGTTTGACGGGACAGTGTAGAGGGAGCTTTACTCTGTATCTAACCCTGTACCTGCCCTGGGAGTGTTTGACGGGACAGTGTAGAGGGAGCTTTACTCTGTATCTAACCCTGTACCTGCCCTGGGAGTGTTTGATGGGACAGTGTAGAGGGAGCTTTACTCTGTATCTAACCCTGTACCTGCCCTGGGAGTGTTTGACGGGACAGTGTAGAGGGAGCTTTACTCTGTATCTAACCCTGTACCTGCCCTGGGAGTGTTTGACGGGACAGTGTAGAGGGAGCTTTACTCTGTATCTAACCCTGTACCTGCCCTGGGAGTGTTTGATGGGACAGTGTAGAGGGAGCTTTACTCTGTATCTAACCCTGTACCTGCCCTGGGAGTGTTTGATGGGGACAGTGTAGAGGGAGCTTTACTCTGTATCTAACCCTGTACCTGCCCTGGGAGTGTTTGATGGGACAGTGTAGAGGGAGCTTTACTCTGTATCTAACCCTGTACCTGCCCTGGGAGTGTTTGATGGGACAGTGTAGAGGGAGCTTTACTCTGTATCTAACCCTGTACCTGCCCTGGGAGTGTTTGACGGGACAGTGTAGAGGGAGCTTTACTCTGTATCTAACCCTGTACCTGCCCTGGGAGTGTTTGATGGGACAGTGTAGAGGGAGCTTTACTCTGTATCTAACCCTGTACCTGCCCTGGGAGTGTTTGATGGGACAGCGTAGAGGGAGCTTTACTCTGTATCTAACCCTGTACCTGCCCTGGGAGTGTTTGATGGGACAGTGTAGAGGGAGCTTTACTCTGTATCTAACCCTGTACCTGCCCTGGGAGTGTTTGACGGGACAGTGTAGAGGGAGCTTTATTCTGTATCTAATCCTGTACCTGCCCTGGGAGTGTTTGATGGGACAGTGTAGAGGGAGCTTTACTCTGTATCTAACCCTGTACCTGCCCTGGGAGTGTTTGATGGGACAGTGTAGAGGGAGCTTTACTCTGTATCTAACCCTGTACCTGCCCTGGGAGTGTTTGATGGGGACAGTGTAGAGGGAGCTTTACTCTGTATCTAACCCTGTACCTGCCCTGGGAGTGTTTGATGGGACAGTGTAGAGGGAGCTTTACTCTGTATCTAACCCTGTACCTGCCCTGGGAGTGTTTGATGGGACAGTGTAGAGGGAGCTTTACTCTGTATCTAACCCTGTACCTGCCCTGGGAGTGTTTGATGGGACAGTGTAGAGGGAGCTTTACTCTGTATCTAACCCTGTACCTGCCCTGGGAGTGTTTGATGGGACAGCGTAGAGGGAGCTTTACTCTGTATCTAACCCTGTACCTGCCCTGGGAGTGTTTGATGGGACAGCGTAGAGGGAGCTTTACTCTGTATCTAACCCTGTACCTGCCCTGGGAGTGTTTGATGGGACAGCGTAGAGGGAGCTTTACTCTGTATCTAACCCTGTACCTGCCCTGGGAGTGTTTGATGGGACAGTGTAGAGGGAGCTTTACTCTGTATCTAACCCTGTACCTGCCCTGGGAGTGTTTGACGGGACAGTGTAGAGGGAGCTTTACTCTGTATCTAACCCTGTACCTGCCCTGGGAGTGTTTGATGGGGACAGTGTAGAGGGAGCTTTACTCTGTATCTAACCCTGTACCTGCCCTGGGAGTGTTTGATGGGACAGTGTAGAGGGAGCTTTACTCTGTATCTAACCCTGTACCTGCCCTGGGAGTGTTTGATGGGGACAGTGTAGAGGGAGCTTTACTCTGTATCTAACCCTGTACCTGCCCTGGGAGTGTTTGATGGGACAGTGTAGAGGGAGCTTTACTCTGTATCTAACCCTGTACCTGCCCTGGGAGTGTTTGATGGGACAGTGTAGAGGGAGCTTTACTCTGTATCTAACCCTGTACCTGCCCTGGGAGTGTTTGATGGGACAGTGTAGAGGGAGCTTTACTCTGTATCTAACCCTGTACCTGCCCTGGGAGTGTTTGATGGGACAGTGTAGAGGGAGCTTTACTCTGTATCTAACCCTGTACCTGCCCTGGGAGTGTTTGATGGGGACAGTGTAGAGGGAGCTTTACTCTGTATCTAACCCTGTACCTGCCCTGGGAGTGTTTGATGGGACAGTGTAGAGGGAGCTTTACTCTGTATCTAACCCTGTACCTGCCCTGGGAGTGTTTGATGGGACAGTAGAGGGAGCTTTACTCTGTATCTAACCCTGTACCTGCCCTGGGAGTGTTTGATGGGACAGTGTAGAGGGAGCTTTACTCTGTATCTAACCCTGTACCTGCCCTGGGAGTGTTTGATGGGACAGTGTAGAGGGAGCTTTACTCTGTATCTAACCCTGTACCTGCCCTGGGAGTGTTTGATGGGACAGTGTAGAGGGAGCTTTACTCTGTGCTGTTCGTCGGTGTGAAGGAAAAATAATCCTTGCCTTTGTTGCCGAGCTCTGCTCTTTCCCTATTTTCATACTTCACTCCTTCCCTGATTTCACCAGGGATGAGGGACTCCAGTTATGTGGAGAGACTGGAGAATCTGGGATTGTTCTCCTCAGAGCAGAGAAGGTTAAGGGGAGATTTGATCGAGGTGTTCAAAATCAGGAAGGGTTTTGATGGAGTAAATAAGGAGAAACTGTTTCCAGTGGGCAGGAGGGTCGGTAACCAGAGGACACGGATTTAAGATAATCGGGGAAAGAGCCAGAGGGGGAGATGAGGAATGTTTTTGACGCAGCGAGTTGTTCTGATCTGGAATTCGCTGCCTGAAAGGGCGGTGGGAGCAGATTCAATAATAACTTTCAAAAGGGGAATCGGTTAAATACTTGAAGGGGAAAAATTTACAGGGAAAGAGCAGCGGGGGAGCGTGGGACTGATTGGACAGCTCTTTCAAAGAGCCGGCACAGGCCCGATGGGCCGAAGGGCCCCCTCCTGTGCTGTGCGATTGATTACCTGCCAGGTAGAGAGTGTGTAAACCTGGGTCCATAAGTGCCGGGATCTCGGTCAGGTGGGCTGCGGGACAGGCGATCGCGGACTCTGCGAGGATGCAGCCCGCTGGGAGGGAGGGCATTTTGAATTCGCTCTCGGGGGGCGGCAGCAGCTCCTCGGGGAATGGGTCGGAGGCGGCCGTGGCATTGCCCGTCGTCTTGGCCGACCGAGCGTTCTCCTCGCCCTTTCCGGCGCCGGCGGGTTTCCTCGGCTGCCTTTCAGCCGCCCCTCTCCCCGCTGCCTCCTGTTTCTTGGGGACCGCTTCCTGTTTCTTGGGGACCGCTTCCTGTTTCTTGGGGACCGCTTCCTGTTTCTTGGGGACCGCTTCCTGTTTCTTGGGGACCGCTTCCTGTTTCTTGGGGACCGCTTCCTGTTTCTTGAGGCCCGCTTCCTGTTTCTTGGGGACCGCTTCCTGTTTTTTGAGGCCTGCTTCCTGTTTCTTGAAGCCCACATTCTGTTTCTTGGGGCCCACTTCCTGCTTCTTGGGGACGGCTTCCTCTTTCTTGGGGCCCACTTCTTGCTTCTTGAGGCCTGCTTCCTGTTTCTTGGGGTCCGCTTCCTGCTTCTTGAGGCCTGCTTCCTGTTTCTTGGGGCCCACTTCCTGCTTCTTAAGGCCTGCTTCCTGTTTCTTGGGGTCCACTTCCTGCTTCTTGAGGCCTGCTTCCTGCTTCTTGAGGCCTGCTTCCTGCTTCTTGAGGCCTGCTTCCTGCTTCTTGAGGCCTGCTTCCTCTTTCTTGGGGACGGCTTCCTCTTTCTTGGGGCCTGCTTCCTGCTTCTTGGGGCCTGCTTCCTGCTTCTTGGGGTCCGCTTCCTGCTTCTTGAGGCCTGCTTCCTGTTTCTTGAGGCCTGCTTCCTGCTTCTTGAGGCCTGCTTCCTCTTTCTTGGGGACGGCTTCCTCTTTCTTGAGGCCTGCTTCCTCTTTCTTGGGGACGGCTTCCTCTTTCTTGGGGCCTGCTTCCTGCTTCTTGGGGCCTGCTTCCTGCTTCTTGAGGCCTGCTTCCTGCTTCTTGAGGCCTGCTTCCTCTTTCTTGAGGCCTGCTTCCTCTTTCTTGGGGCCTGCTTCCTGCTTCTTGGGGACCAATTCCTGGGCTCCAGTGACCACTCCCTGATTCTGGAGACCCAGCTCTGGTTTCTTGTCCGAGTCTGGTTTCTGAACACGGAGCTCCCGTTTCTTTGTGCTTCTCTCCCGTTTCCCTCCCCGCTCCTGCTCGGCAGTCGCTTCCTTTTTGCCGGTCAGGCCCGCGGGTTCCTTCCCCTTCCCATCTTTGCTCTTCCGACTGTCCTTCCAACCTCTCTTCCCCTCCTTCCCGCCTGCCGGGAGCCGTCGCCATCTGCCTCCCAGCGCGGCCTCCACACCTCGGCTGACGAGAGCAGTGTCATCTAGACCGGAGGGAGTTAAGGAGAAAGTTAGGAAAACGGCGGTGGGACTTCGGTCTCTCGATAACGACGCCAACAACTTGCGTTAATATAGCGTCTTTGACTTTTTTTTTTGAAGCGTAGTCAATGTTGTAACGTCCCCAAGGCCCTTTACGGGAACGATTATCAGACAAAATTTGACACCGAGCCCCGTAAGGAGATATTAGGACAGGCGACCAAAAGCTCGGTCAAAGAGGGAGGTTTTAAGGAGCGTCTTAAAGGAGGAGAGAGAGAGGCGGAGAGGTTTAGGGAGGGAATTCCAGAGCTTAGGGCCCGGGCACGGCCGCCAATGGCGGAGCGATGGAAATCGGGGGGGGGGGATGCGCAAATGGGGAGAAGGCCGAGGCGAAGGAGATTAACATTTGGGCGCAATTACCTTGGATGCTGTCCGCCACACACACCGGGCAACACTGGCCAGGAGGTCTCCGTTTCCTCCGACACTTGGTAGCCGGGCACTCGATGTTCTCGCAGACTGCCTTCCCCTCCTCACAGGCGCAGACGGTGCAGGGTCTGGGGGACCAGACGGCCCCCTGGTACAACACCAGGCCGTTGACGACGCACTGGTCACTCGCTGAAAGAAAGAAAGAACTCGCCTGTCATCACCTCAGGACATCCCAAAGCGCTTCACAGCCAATTAAACCCTTCTTTCTTGGAGTGTAGTCACTGTTGTAATGTAGGAAACGCAGCAGCCAATTTGCGCACAGCAAGATCCCACAAACAGCGATGTGATAAATGACCAGATCGTCTGTTTTTTCAGTGATGTTGGTTGAGGGATAAATATCGGCCCCAGGACACCGGGGAGAACTCCCCTTCCCCCCTCCCCGCTCTCCTTCCAACAGTGGCCGTGGGATCTTTTATGCCCACCTGAGAGGGGCAGACGGGGCCTCGGTTTAACGTCTCAACCAAAGGACGCACCTCCGACACAGCAGCACTCCCTCAGTACTGGCACCGGGGGAGTGTGGCCTGGATTACGGGGCTCGAGTCTCTGGAGTGGGGGCTCGAACCCTCGATCTTCTGACTCCGAGACAAGAGGGAGACCCACTGAGGCAGGGCTGACATCTTTGGTTTCATTGCTTGCTGCCACCTCTATTACTCAAAAAGGAACTCATCTCTCTCAGATGCCAGCTCCTCCATCACCCCCACACACAGTCTGTCCCACTCTCAGATACCAGCTCCTCCATCACCCCCACACACAGTCTGTCCCACTCTCAGATACCAGCTCCTCCATCACCCCCACACACAGTCTGTCCCACTCTCAGATACCAGCTCCTCCATCACCCCCACACACAGTCTGTCCCACTCTCAGATACCAGCTCCTCCATCACCCCCACACACAGTCTGTCCCACTCTCAGATACCAGCTCCTCCATCACCCCCACACACAGTCTGTCCCACTCTCAGATACCAGCTCCTCCATCACCCCCACACACAGTCTGTCCCACTCTCAGATACCAGCTCCTCCATCACCCCCACACAGTCTGTCCCACTCTCAGATACCAGCTCCTCCATCACCCCCACAAACAGTCTGTCCCACTCTCAGATACCAGCTCCTCCATCACCCCCACACACAGTCTGTCCCACTCTCAGATACCAGCTCCTCCATCACCCACACACACAGTCTGTCCCACTCTCAGATACCAGCTCCTCCATCACCCCCACACACAGTCTGTCCCACTCTCAGATACCAGCTCCTCCATCACCCCCACACAGTCTGTCCCACTCTCAGATACCAGCTCCTCCATCACCCCCACACACAGTCTGTCCCACTCTCAGATACCAGCTCCTCCATCACCCCCACACAGTCTGTCCCACTCTCAGATACCAGCTCCTCCATCACCCCCACACACAGTCTGTCCCACTCTCAGATACCAGCTCCTCCATCACCCCCACACAGTCTGTCCCACTCTCAGATACCAGCTCCTCCATCACCCCCACACAGTCTGTCCCACTCTCAGATACCAGCTCCTCCATCACCCCCACACAGTCTGTCCCACTCTCAGATACCAGCTCCTCCATCACCCCCACACACAGTCTGTCCCACTCTCAGATACCAGCTCCTCCATCACCCCCACACACAGTCTGTCCCACTCTCAGATACCAGCTCCTCCATCACCCCCACACACAGTCTGTCCCACTCTCAGATACCAGCTCCTCCATCACCCCCACACACAGTCTGTCCCACTCTCAGATACCAGCTCCTCCATCACCCCCACACACAGTCTGTCCCACTCTCAGATACCAGCTCCTCCATCACCCCCACACACAGTCTGTCCCACTCTCAGATACCAGCTCCTCCATCACCCCCACACACAGTCTGTCCCACTCTCAGATACCAGCTCCTCCATCACCCCCACACACAGTCTGTCCCACTCTCAGATACCAGCTCCTCCATCACCCCCACACAGTCTGTCCCACTCTCAGATACCAGCTCCTCCATCACCCCCACACAGTCTGTCCCACTCTCAGATACCAGCTCCTCCATCACCCCCACACAGTCTGTCCCACTCTCAGATACCAGCTCCTCCATCACCCACACACAGTCTGTCCCACTCTCAGATACCAGCTCCTCCATCACCCCCACACACAGTCTGTCCCACTCTCAGATACCAGCTCCTCCATCACACCCACACACAGTCTGTCCCACTCTCAGATACCAGCTCCTCCATCACCCCCACACACAGTCTGTCCCACTCTCAGATACCAGCTCCTCCATCACCCCCACACAGTCTGTCCCACTCTCAGATACCAGCTCCTCCATCACCCCACACACAGTCTGTCCCACTCTCAGATACCAGCTCCTCCATCACCCCCACACACAGTCTGTCCCACTCTCAGATACCAGCTCCTCCATCACCCCGACACACAGTCTGTCCCACTCTCAGATACCAGCTCCTCCATCACCCCCACACAGTCTGTCCCACTCTCAGATACCAGCTCCTCCATCACCCCCACACACAGTCTGTCCCACTCTCAGATACCAGCTCCTCCATCACCCACACACACAGTCTGTCCCACTCTCAGATACCAGCTCCTCCATCACCCCCACACACAGTCTGTCCCACTCTCAGATACCAGCTCCTCCATCACCCCCACACAGTCTGTCCCACTCTCAGATACCAGCTCCTCCATCACCCCCACACACAGTCTGTCCCACTCTCAGATACCAGCTCCTCCATCACCCCCACACACAGTCTGTCCCACTCTCAGATACCAGCTCCTCCATCACCCCCACACACAGTCTGTCCCACTCTCAGATACCAGCTCCTCCATCACCCCCACACACAGTCTGTCCCACTCTCAGATACCAGCTCCTCCATCACCCCCACACAGTCTGTCCCACTCCCAGATACCAGCTCCTCCCTCACCCCCACACACAGTCTGTCCCACTCTCAGATACCAGCTCCTCCATCACCCCCACACACAGTCTGTCCCACTCTCAGATACCAGCTCCTCCATCACCCCCACACACAGTCTGTCCCACTCTCAGATACCAGCTCCTCCATCACCCCCACACACACAGTCTGTCCCACTCTCAGATACCAGCTCCTCCATCACCCCCACACACAGTCTGTCCCACTCTCAGATACCAGCTCCTCCATCACCCCCACACAGTCTGTCCCACTCTCAGATACCAGCTCCTCCATCACCCCCACACAGTCTGTCCCACTCTCAGATACCAGCTCCTCCATCACCCCCACACACAGTCTGTCCCACTCTCAGATACCAGCTCCTCCATCACCCCCACACACAGTCTGTCCCACTCTCAGATACCAGCTCCTCCATCACCCCCACACACAGTCTGTCCCACTCTCAGATACCAGCTCCTCCATCACCCCCACACACAGTCTGTCCCACTCTCAGATACCAGCTCCTCCATCACCCCCACACACAGTCTGTCCCACTCTCAGATACCAGCTCCTCCATCACCCCCACACAGTCTGTCCCACTCTCAGATACCAGCTCCTCCATCACCCCCACACACAGTCTGTCCCACTCTCAGATACCAGCTCCTCCATCACCTCCACACACAGTCTGTCCCACTCTCAGATACCAGCTCCTCCATCACCCCCACACAGTCTGTCCCACTCTCAGATACCAGCTCCTCCATCACCCCCACACACAGTCTGTCCCACTCTCAGATACCAGCTCCTCCATCACCCACACACAGTCTGTCCCACTCTCAGATACCAGCTCCTCCATTACCCCCACACACAGTCTGTCCCACTCTCAGATACCAGCTCCTCCATCACCCCCACACACAGTCTGTCCCACTCTCAGATACCAGCTCCTCCATCACCCCCACACACAGTCTGTCCCACTCTCAGATACCAGCTCCTCCATCACCCCCACACAGTCTGTCCCACTCTCAGATACCAGCTCCTCCATCACCCCCACACACAGTCTGTCCCACTCTCAGATACCAGCTCCTCCATCACCCCCACACACAGTCTGTCCCACTCTCAGATACCAGCTCCTCCATCACCCCCACACACAGTCTGTCCCACTCTCAGATACCAGCTCCTCCATCACCCCCACACACTGTCTGTCCCACTCTCAGATACCAGCTCCTCCATCACCCCCACACACAGTCTGTCCCACTCTCAGATACCAGCTCCTCCATCACCCCCACACACAGTCTGTCCCACTCTCAGATACCAGCTCCTCCATCACCCCCACACAGTCTGTCCCACTCTCAGATACCAGCTCCTCCATCACCCCCACACAGTCTGTCCCACTCTCCGATACCAGCTCCTCCATCACCCACACACAGTCTGTCCCACTCTTAGATACCAGCTCCTCCATCACCCCCACACACAGTCTGTCCCACTCTCAGATACCAGCTCCTCCATCACCCCCACACACAGTCTGTCCCACTCTCAGATACCAGCTCCTCCATCACCCCCACACACAGTCTGTCCCACTCTCAGATACCAGCTCCTCCATCACCCCCACACACAGTCTGTCCCACTCTCAGATACCAGCTCCTCCATCACCCCCACACACAGTCTGTCCCACTCTCAGATACCAGCTCCTCCATCACCCCCACACACAGTCTGTCCCACTCTCAGATACCAGCTCCTCCATCACCCCCACACACAGTCTGTCCCACTCTCAGATACCAGCTCCTCCATCACCCACACACACAGTCTGTCCCACTCTCAGATACCAGCTCCTCCATCACCCACACACACAGTCTGTCCCACTCTCAGATACCAGCTCCTCCATCACCCCCCCACACAGTCTGTCCCACTCTCAGATACCAGCTCCTCCATCACCCCCACACACAGTCTGTCCCACTCTCAGATACCAGCTCCTCCATCACCCCCACACAGTCTGTCCCACTCTCAGATACCAGCTCCTCCATCACCCCCACACACAGTCTGTCCCACTCTCAGATACCAGCTCCTCCATCACCCACACACACAGTCTGTCCCACTCTCAGATACCAGCTCCTCCATCACCCCCACACACAGTCTGTCCCACTCTCAGATACCAGCTCCTCCATCACCCCCACACACAGTCTGTCCCACTCTCAGATACCAGCTCCTCCATCACCCCCACACACAGTCTGTCCCACTCTCAGATACCAGCTCCTCCATCACCCCCACACACAGTCTGTCCCACTCTCAGATACCAGCTCCTCCATCACCCCCACACACAGTCTGTCCCACTCTCAGATACCAGCTCCTCCATCACCCCACACAGTCTGTCCCACTCTCAGATACCAGCTCCTCCATCACCCCCACACACAGTCTGTCCCACTCTCAGATACCAGCTCCTCCATCACCCCCACACACAGTCTGTCCTACTCTCAGATACCAGCTCCTCCATCACCCCCACACAGTCTGTCCCACTCTCAGATACCAGCTCCTCCATCACCCCCACACACAGTCTGTCCCATGTTCTGATACCAGCTCCTCCATCACCCCCACACACAGTCTGTCCCATGTTCTGATACCAGCTCCTCCATCACCCCCACACACAGTCTGTCCCATGTTCTGATACCAGCTCCTCCATTCACGCTTTCTCAGTTATTACTCTCTCTCTGTTACATCGCCATTCCCCGAAGTGTTGCAAAATTAGCTACCCAAGGACTTGACTTGTACAGGCAGGGACAGTCCTCCTTTGCACCAAACTCGACTTGAGTTGCAGCCAGCAGTATAACTCCAATCTGCCAATACCACATCGGTCCCTACGGACCTGGGAGCGGTATGAACTCCTTTTCAGGCGAAACGATGCTCGATCGAAGGGGAGAAAAGAGAATTCCACTGGCAGGTTCATAGGAACAAGAGGAGGCCATTCAGCCCCTCGAGCCTGTCCCGCCGTTCAATGAGATCGCGGCTGATCTCTACCTTAACTCCATCTTACCCGCCTGGGTCCCGTAACCCTTCACAAAAATTCGCAGAGGCTGAAAGGGAAAACAAAATGGACGTACCTTTGGCGGCTGGGGAGCTCGGGGTGGTTTTCGGGGCCTTGCGCGGTCTGCCGGGACCTCGGGTGGCTCCCTCCGCGACCCTCCAGGTCGGGCGGGGGACTGGGGGCCTCCCGGTGACCCTGGCGGGGGGCTGCCCCCTCCACATGACGAGGCGTTGCTGCGTGTTGTGTCGTCCGGTCCCGCGATTCGCCAGCGCGCACAGGCAGCCGACCAACACCGTCACCGGCCCCCACTTCATGCCCGCTGCTGCTTCTGTCGGGTCCTTTCGTCTCTTCGCAAGCTGCGGTACGGTGTCCAGTGAGCTGACTCACAACGCACGGCCAGTTTCTGAACCCGACAAAAAAACCCTCTCTCTCTCTCTCTACCTCTCTCTGTCTCTATCTCTCTTTATCTGTGTGGCTCTATCTTTCTGTTACTTTATCTGTCTCTCTCTCTGTCTTTCTCTCTCTGTCTCTCTCTCTCTCTATCTGCCTCTCTTCTCTGTCTGTCTACCTCTCTCTGTGTCTCTCTGTCACACTTTCTCTCTCTATGTGTAACTCTCTCTCTGTCTCTCTTTCTCTCTCTCTCTCTGTGTCTCTCTCTCTGCCTCTCTCTCTCTCTGCCTCTCTTCACTGCCTCTGGGTCTCTGTCTTTCTCTACCTCTCTCTCTCTCTCTACCTCTCTCTCAACCTCTCTCTTTACACCTCTCTCTCTACCTCTCTCTCCCTCTCTCTCTCTCTCTCTACCTCTCTCTCTCTACCTCTCTCTCTCTCTCTATCTCTACCTCTACCTCTCTCTCTCTCTCTCTACCTCTCTCTCAACCTCTCTCTCTACCTCTCTCTCTCTCTCTACCTCTCTCTCTCTATCTCTACCTCTACCTCTCTCTCTCTCTACCTGTCTCTCTACCTCTCTCTCTCTACCTCTCTCTCTCTCTCTCTACCTCTCTCTCTCTATCTCTACCTCTACCTCTCTCTCTCTCTCTACCTGTCTCTCTACCTCTCTCTCTCTACCTCTCTCTCTCTCTCTCTACCTCTCTCTCTCTCTCTCTATCTACCTCTCTCTCTCTCTCTACCTCTCTACCTCTACCTTTACCTCTCTCTGTCGCTCCTGCAATGTCCTCAAGGTTTCGCGATCCACGGTAACCCAGTATGGCTCCCTCAGGGGACAACCCTACTGCCAGTCTAATCCAATCTATTTCAACATATCTTCGCTTGGCCCTTCCTGGAGAAGGCAGCGAACGAAAAAAAAAAAGCACGCACAAGCAAACCTTCAAATTTTTTTTTAAAAACTTTCTGCAGGCCGAGATTTCGTTTCGTGTGGAAGGAAGGCGATTTTCGAAAACAAGTTTCTATTGAGTGCATTTAGGAGAGAGCTGGTGGACTAGTGGCTGGGTCACTTTAGGTATGTGCCAATGGCCCGTCCAGATCTGATTCAAGGCCTCAGCACTAGGCCCCGATGAATGGAACCTCTGTCTTGTTGAAACCTCCACTCACCCAGGTACCTTCGAGCGAGACCTTGACAAGCTGTAAGCGGATGTCTGCTGAACAATGTCTCTTTTCACCGGCTTTAATGGGGCCATAAAGGCCCAAAGTGTGCAAAGAGAAAAAGGGAAAATAAATTGAGATCTTTCAGGCAGTTAGGTGCAGTTAGGAGAGGAGTGTGGGGTTAGTTTGGTGAACCCTGCAGTCCATAAACTAAGCTTGTGTTATCTCATAGAATTAACAGCACAGAAACAGGCCATTCGGCCCAACCGGTCTATCCCGGTGTTTATGCTCCACACGAGCCTCCTCCCTCCCTGCTCCATCTCACCCTCTCACCCTCTCCTTCTATTCCTCTCTCCCTCATGTGTTTATCGAGCTTCCCCTTAAATCCATCGATTCTATTCCCCTCGACCACTCCATGTGGGAGCGAGTTCCACATTCTCACCGCTCTCTGGGTAAAGAAGTTTCTCCTGAATTCCCCGATTGGATTTATTAGTGACTCTCTTATATTGATGGCCCCCTCGTTCTGGTCACCCCCCACAAGTGGAAACATCTTCTCTACGTCTACCCTATCGAAACCCCTTCGTAATTTTAAAGACCTCCATCAGGTCACCCCTCAGCCTTCTCTTTTCTAGAGAAAAGAGTCCCAGCCTGTTCAGCCTTTCCTGATAGTTATAACCTCTCAGTTCTGGTATCATCCTTGTAAATCTTTTTTGTGCCTACTCCAGTGCCTCTATATCCTTTTTAATAATATGGAGACCAGAACTGTGCCCAGTGCTCCAAGTGTGATATGGAGACCAGAACTGTGCCCAGTGCTCCAAGTGTGGTCTAACCAAGGTTCTATACAAGTTTAACATAACTTCTCTGCTTTTCAATTCTATCCCTCCAGAAATGAACCCCAGTGCTTGATTTGCCTTTTTTATGGCCTCATTAACCTGCGTCACTACTTTTAGTGATTTGTGTATCTGTACCCCCAGATCCCTCTGCTCCTCTATTCTGTTTAGACTCTTATTTTCCAAGGAGTATGTGGCCTCCTTATTCTTCGGACCAAAATGTAACACTTATCAAACATCTATATTGAAATTCATTTGCCAATTTGCCTCCAGTATGGGAGAGTGAGGGGTGATCTGATCGAGGTGTTTAAAACGTTAAAAGGGATTCCGTAGCGAAGATGCGGAATCAAGAACAGGGGGTGCATAACCTTAAAATCAGAGCTAGGCCATTCAGGAACAAAATCACTGAGGGGCTGAATAGGTAACAGGCTCGAGGGGCTGAATGGGCCTCCTCCTGTTCCTGTGTAACAGGCTCGAGGGGCTGAATGGGCCTCCTCCTGTTCCTGTGTAACAGGCTCGAGGGGCTGAATGGGCCTCCTCCTGTTCCTGTGTAACAGGCTCGAGGGGCTGAATGGGCCTCCTCCTGTCCCTGAGCAGGATAGAAAGCAAAACATAGCTCAGGAGGGGAAGGCAAAAGAGGATAAGCCTTTGAAATTACACAAAGCTTTGGTCCAAACCCACTTGCAGTAGTCTCTACTCATTGCCTGTCTCCGCCCCTGCCTCAGTCCATCTCCTGCTGAAACCCTCCTCCGTGCTCTCGTTACCACCAGACTCAATTATTCCAATGCTCTCTTGCCCGGCCTCCCACCCTCCACAAACCTCAGCTCATCCAAATCTCTGCTGCCCCGTATCCGAGTCCCGTTCTCCCATCACCCCCCACTGCTCGCTGACCGACAATGGCTCCCAGTCGGGCAACGCCTCGATTTTGAAATTCTCATCCTTGTTTTCAAATCCCTCCACGGCCCTCGCCTCTCCCTATCTCTGCGACCTCCTCCAACCCTCCGAGATCATAGAATCATAGAAAGGTTACAGCACGGAAGGAGGCCGTTCAGCCCATCGAGTCCGTGCCGGCTCTACGCAAGTGCAATCCAGCCAGTCCCACTCCCCCCTGCCCTATCCCCGTAGCCCTGCAAATTTTTTCCTTTCAAGTACTTATCCAGTTCCCCTTTTGAAGGCCATGATTGAATCTGCCTCCACCACCCCCTCGGGCAGTGCATTCCAGATCCTAACCACTCGCTGTGTAAAAAAGTTTTTCCTCATGTCGCCTTTGGATCTTTTGCCAATCACCTTAAATCTACGTCCTCTGGTTCTTGACCCTTCCACCAATGGGAACAGTTTCTCTCTATCTACTCTGTCTGGACCCTTCATGATTTTGAACACCTCGATCAAATCTCCTCTCAACCGTCTCTGTTCCAAGGAGAACAATCCCAGCTTCTCCAGTCTATCCACGGAACTAAAGTCCCTCATCCCTGGAATCATTCTAGGAAATCTCTTCTGCACCCTCTCTAAGGCCTTCACATCTTTCCTAAAGTGCGGTGCCCAGAACTGGACACAATACTCCAGTTGTGGCCGAACCAGTGTTTTATAAAGGTTCATCATGACTTCCTTGCTTTTGTACTCTGTGCCTCTATTTATAAAGCCTAGGATCCCATATGCTTTTTTAACCATTTTCTCAACCTGCCCTGCCGCCTTCAACGATTTGTGTACATATACCCCCAGATCTCTCTGTTCCTGCACCCCCTTTAGAATTGTACCCTTTAGTTTATATTGCCTCTCCTCGTTCTTCTTACCCGAATGTATCACTTCGCACTTCCCTGCGTTAAACTTCATCTGCCACGTGTCCGCCCATTCCACCAGCCTGTCTATCTCCTCTTGAAGTCTATCACTATCCTCCTCACTGTTCACTACACTTCCAAGTTTTGTGTCATCTGCAGATTTTGAAATTGTGCCCTGTACACCCAAGTCCAAGTCATTAATATATATCAAGAAAAGCAGTGGTCCCAGCACCGACCCCTGGGGAACACCACTGTACACCTCCCTCCAGTCCGAAAAACATCCGTTCACCACTACTCTCTGTTTCCTGTCACTTAGCCAATTTCGTATCCATGCTGTCACTGCCCCATTTATTCCATGGGCTTCAACTTTGCTGACAAGCCTATCATGTGGCACTTTATCAAACACCTTTTGAAAGTCCATATTCACCACATCAACCGCACTGCCCTCATCGACCCTCCCTGTTACCGCATCAAAAAACTCTATCAAGTTAGTTAAACACGATTTGCCTTTAACAAATCCGTGCTGACTTTCCTTAATTAATCCACAATCGTCCAAGTTACTGTTAATTCTCTCCCGGATTTTCGTTTCTAAAAGTTTCCCCACCACCGAGGTTAAACTGACTGGCCTGTAGTTGCTGGGTTGATCCTTACACCCTTTTTTAAAAAAGGGTGTAACATTTGTAATTCTCCAGTCCTCTGGCACCTCCCCAGTATCTAAGGATGTTTGGAAGATTATGGCCAGTATCTCCGCAATTTCCACCCTTACTTCCCTCAGCAACCTAGGATGCATCCCATCCGGACCGGGTGATTTATCTACTTTAAATACAGCCAGCCTTTCTAGTACCTCCTCTTCATCAATTTTTAGCCCATCCAGTATCTCAACCACCTCCTCTTTTACTGAGACTCTGGCAGCATCTTCTTCCTTGGTAAAGACAGATGCAAAGTACTCATTTAGTACCTCAGCCTTCCCCTCTGCCTCCATGAGTAGATCTCCTTTATGGTCCCTAATCGGCCCCACCCCTCCTCTTACTACCCGTTTACTGTTTACATGCCTGTAGAAGACTTTTGAATTCCCTTTTATGTTGGCCACTCTCTCTTTGCCCCTCTTATTTCCTTTTTCACTTCCCCTCTGCACTTTCTATATTCTGCCTGGTTCTCACTTGTGTCATCAACCTGACATCTGTCATTCGCCCCCTTTTTTCTGCTTCATCTTACTCTCTATCTCTTTCGTCATCCAGGGAGCTCTGGCTTTAGTTGCCCTCCCTTTCCCCCTCGTGGGAATGTACCCAGACTGTACCCGAACCATCTCGTCTTTAAAGGCCGCCCACTGTTCTATTACAGTTTTGCCTGCCAATCTTTGATCCCAATTTACCCGGGCCAGATCCGTTCTCAACCCACTGAAATTGGCCCTCCTCCAATTGAATATTTTTACTCTAGAGTGGTCCTTGTCCTTTTCCATAGCTAATCTAAATCTTATAATATTATGATCGCTATTCCCTAAATGCTCCCCCACTGACACTTGCTCCACTTGGACGGCCTCATTCCCCAGAACCAGCAATGCCTCCTTCCTCATTGGGCCGGAAACGTACTGATCAAGAAAGTTCCCCTGGACACACTTCAGAAATTCCTCCCCCTCTCTGCCCTTTACACTATTGCTATCCCAGTCTATATTAGGATAGTTGAAGTCCCCCCATTATCACTACTCTATGGTTCTTGCACCTCTCTGTAATTTCCCTGCAAATTTGCTCCTCTATACCCTTCCCATTAGTTGGTGGCCCATAGTAGTGTAATGGTGCAGTCGTGTAGATCTCTGCCCTCCTCCAATTCCGGCCTCTTGCGCATCCCCGATTCCCATCGCCCCGCCATTGGCGGCCGTGCCTTCAGCCGCCTCGGCCCCAAGCACTGGAATTCCCTCCCTAAACCCCTCCGCCTCTCTCTCTCCTCCTTTAAGACGCTCCTTAAAACCTCCCTCTTTGACCAAGCTTTTGGTCACCGGTCCTAATATCTCCTTATGTGGCTCGGGGTCAAATTTTGTTTGATAATCGCTCCTGTGAAGTTTTACTACATTAAAAGCGCTGGGTAAATGCAAGTTGTTCTTGTTGTCTATGCTGCTTACTGTCTTAGCCAACTTTTACTAGGCCCCCTCTTAGCCGTCTCTTCTGAAGCCTGAACAGCTCCAGACCTCGCCTCCTGACACAGTCTCTCTCACTCTGACGCTACAAAGACCAGTTCTGAGCCTCTTCCCTCCAAAGCTAGGGTTGCTAACTCTGGCTGGACGTAATCCTGGAGGTTTCATCACATGACCTCCCACCTCCAATCGCCTCTGACCCTACACTCCCACCATTGGCTGCCTAACATGTCCATCCTTGTGGAGCATCACCTTCCCACGGCCAACTGGAAACCAAACAGACTCTTCATGACCCGATTGTGTGGGGGTTTCATTGTTCATGGTGCTGGAGACCAGTAGGTAGACAGAGTGAGAGAGATGATGTGGAGATGTCGGTGATGGACTGGGGTGGACAAATGTAAGGAATCTTACAACACCAGGTTATAGTCCAACAGTTTTATTTGAAAATCGCAAGCTTTCGGAGATTACCTCCTTCGTCAGGTGAGTGAGTGAAAGGTTCTCAAATCGCATATCTTATATTAGGCTGGGACACGATCACACCAATCAAAGGTGTCGTTGGTGAACACCACAAGAAACAACGCACTGTTTGCAGGCAGGAGGGCCATAAACTCATTTTCTCTTCTGCAACACAGGAATGGCCAGACGCGAAAAAAGACCAAAGTCCATCTGGTTTGCCGTAAAGAAAGAACAAACTTGCTTTTCTCCGGCCCCTTTCACCACCTCAGGACGTCCCAAAGCGTTTCACAGCCAATGAAGTACTTTTCTTTTTGAAGTGTGGTCACTGTTGTAATGTAGGAGACGCGGCAGCCAATTGGCGCACAGCAAGATCGCACAAACAGCGATGAGATTAATGGCCAGATCATGTTTTTTTTTTAAGTGACGTTGGTTGAGGGATAAATATCGGCCCCAGGACACCGGGGAGAACTCCCCCTCACCCCGGGCTCTTCTTCCAATAGCGGCCTTGGGATCTTTTGCATCGACCTGAGATGGCAGACGGGGGTCTCGGTTTAACGAAGGGGGTTTCGATAGGGTAGGCGTGGAGAAGATGCTTCCATTTGTGGGGGAGAGTCCAGAACTAGGGGCCATAAATATAAGAGAGTCACTAATAAATCCAGTCGGAAGTCAGGAATTAAATTTTCCCATCGTTCCCACCAGTTGTCATGGCAACCTAATCAAGAGCGGGCTCTGAGTACAGCAACAAGGCACAGATGAAAAGATGATCCCAGAACTGTGAGGTTATAACAATCAGGGAAGACAGAACAGGCTGGGGCTCTTTTCTCTAGAAAAGGGAAGGCTGAGGGGTGACCTGATAGAGGCCTTTAAAATTACGAAGGGGTTTCGATATGGAATTCAGGAGAAACTTCTTTACCCAGAGAGCGGTGAGAATGTGGAACTCGCTCCCACATGGAGTGGTCGAGGGGAATAGAATCGATGGATTTAAGGGGAAGCTCGATAAACACATGAGGGAGAAAGGAATAGAGGGATTTTTTTTTTCGTTCATGGGATGTGGGCGTCGCTGGCGAGGCCGGCATTTATTGCCCATCCCTAATTGCCCCTTGAGAAGGTGGTGGTGAGCCGCCTTCTTGAACCGCTGCAGTCCGTGTGGTGAAGGTTCTCCCACAGTGCTGTTAGGGAGGGAGTTCCAGGATTTTGACCCAGCGACGATGAAGGAACGGCCGATATATTTCCAAGTCGGGATGGTGTGTGACTTGGAGGGGAACGTGCAGGTGGTGTTGTTCCCATGTGCCTGCTGCTCTTGTCCTTCTAGGTGGTAGAGGTCGCGGGTTTGGGAGGTGCTGTCGAAGAATCCTTGGCGAGTTGCTGCAGTGCATCTTGTGGATGGTGCTCACTGCAGCCACTGTGCGCCGGTGGTGAAGGGAGTGAATGTTTAGGGTGGTGGATGGGGTGCCAATCAAGCGGGCCGCTTTGTCCTGGATGGTGTCGAGCTGCACTCATCCAGGCAAGTGGGGAGTATTCCATCACACTCCTGACTTGTGCCTTGTAGATGGTGGATATGCTGATAGGGTGAGATGAAGTAGGGAGGGAGGAGCTTAAACACCGGGATAGACCAGTTGGGCCGAATGGCCTGTTTCGGTGAGGTAAATTCAATGTGAATTTACGTGACGATAGCCGTAGCACTGTGTAGAATCACAGCTGGCTCCAGGTGAAGGATATTAGGTGTCCAGTCATGTTTGTATTCAAAGATTTCGGTCAAGGAGTGGGCGGGTTTGCACACTGACATTTTACATCTGGGACCTCCGTTCCAATGGAGCGAGAGAGCAGGGAGAGAGTCCCAAGCACAGGATTGTTTGTTCAGCTTGTGCCCTCAGACAAAGGGCCCTGTGTTAAGCAGCCTGTTCCCAGTCTGTACACAAAGCCATCGATCTCCATTAATCCGCTCCCTCGAGAGTCTTTGTCACCTTGTCAGTGGGGGTCAGATCCTGGGCGTGAGATGTTCAGTCCCGAGCTCTGGCCCTGGGCACCCACTTTGCAGAAGACAGGTACATGGTGAAAAACTGCCAGCTCTATCAGTCGCATCGGACACAGGACTATCCCACAACCACTGATCCCACTCCCTCTCATCCTCTTTAAACCTCCCGTCCTTTCTTCTCTCTCAACTTTACTCTGTATCTAACCCTGTACCTGCCCTGGGAGTGTTTGATGGGACAGTGTAGAGGGAGCTTTACTCTGTATCTAACCCTGTACCGGCCCTGGGAGTGTTTGATGGGACAGTGTAGAGGGAGCTTTACTCTGTATCTAACCCTGTACCTGCCCTGGGAGTGTTTGATGGGACAGTGTAGAGGGAGCTTTACTCTGTATCTAACCCTGTACCTGCCCTGGGAGTGTTTGATGGGACAGTGTAGAGGGAGCTTTACTCTGTATCTAACCCTGTACCTGCCCTGGGAGTGTTTGATGGGACAGTGTAGAGGGAGCTTTACTCTGTATCTAACCCTGTACCTGCCCTGGGAGTGTTTGATGGGACGGTGTAGAGGGAGCTTTACTCTGTATCTAACCCTGTACCTGCCCTGGGAGTGTTTGATGGGACAGTGTAGAGGGAGCTTTACTCTGTATCTAACCCTGTACCTGCCCTGGGAGTGTTTGATGGGACGGTGTAGAGGGAGCTTTACTCTGTATCTAACCCTGTACCTGCCCTGGGAGAATTTGCTATCTAGTTTTTGTTGTGAATACACTCCGTTCTGCAGCACTCCCATTTTAATTAACACTTTAAGACAAGCAGCCTGGATTGAGTCGGCTCCGTGCTGACTCAAACTCGAAGCTGTGAGCCAGTGAGTCAAGGACGAGGCCGGAACTTGTGTTGGCCTTGAAGACTGGACAGACCACACACGAGTCGAATGTTTAGATTGTTTTCTAGCCTGAAAGACTGAATATCTTTGATGCACTGTCAATGACTCACCCAGTTGGGCATCGCTGCGATTTGCTCACTGACGCTGGCCCACTGCCGGCTGGCTGTATGAGTCCTCAGCCCCATGGTTTCCTCTCTGGAGGCCCTTCAGGCGAGCAAACCATCGGTGGAGCAGTCGATTGCAGTCCTGCATGGCTTCAACCGTTGGCTTGGAGGTGGGGAGGCAGGGGAAAGGGTTAATGCTCTCCGCTGGGGACAGACTGTCCCGGGAGTGACTCACTGGGAGAGAGAGGGAGGAAAGGGTTAATACCTCTCCCTCTGGGAGCAGACTGTCCCGGGAGTGACTCACTGGGAGAGAGAGGAAAGGGTTAATGCCTCTCCCTCTGGGAGCTGACTGTCCCAGGAGTGATTCACTGAGAGGAGAGAGAGGAAAGGGTTAATCCCCCTCCCTCTGGGAACACACTGTCCCAGGAGTGACTCACTGGCAGGAGAGAGAGGAAAGGGTTAATCCCTCTCCCTCAGGGGGCAGACTGTCCCGGGAGTAACTCATTGGGAGAGGGAGGAAAGGGTTAATGCTCTCTGCTGGGAACAGACTGTCCCGGGAGTGACTCACTTGGGAGAGAGAGGAAAGGGTTAATCCCCCTCCCTCAAGGGCAGACTGTCCTGGGAGTGACTCACTGGGAGGAGAGGAAAGGGTTAATCCCCCTCCCTCAGGGGGCAGACTGTCCTGGGAGTGACTCACTGGGAGAGAGAGGAAAGGGTTAATCCCCCTCCCTCAGGGAGCGGACTGTCCCGGGAGTGACTCACTGGGAGGAGAGAGAGAAAAGGGTTAATCCCTCTCCCTCTGGGCGCAGACTGTCCCGGGAGTGACTCACTGGGAGGAGAGAGAGGAAAGGGTTAATCCCCCTCCCTCAGGGAGCGGACTGTCCCGGGAGTGACTCACTGGGGGAGGGAGGAAAGGGTTAATCCCCCTCCCTCAGGGGACAGACTGTCCAGGGTGTCACTCGCTGGGAGAGAGAGAAAAGGGTTAATCCCTCTCCCTCTGGGCGCAGACTGTCCCGGGAGTGACTCACTGGGAGGAGAGAGAGGAAAGGGTTAATCCCCCTCCCTCAGGGAGCGGACTGTCCCGGGAGTGACTCACTGGGGGAGGGAGGAAAGGGTTAATCCCCCTCCCTCAGGGGACAGACTGTCCAGGGTGTCACTCGCTGGGAGAGAGAGGAAAGGGTTAATTCCCCTCCCTCAGGGAGCAGACTGACCCAGGTGTCACTCGCTGGGAGAGAGAGGAAAGCGTTAATCCCCCTCCCTCGGGGGGCAGACTGTCCCGGGAGTAACTCACTGGGAGAGGGAGGAAAGGGTTAATGCTCTCCACTGGGAACAAACTGTCCTGGGAATGACTCACTGGGAGAGAGAGGAAAGGGTTAATGCTCTCTGCTGGGAACAGACTGTCCCAGGAGTGACTCACTGGCAGGAGAGAGAGGAAAGGGTTAATCGCTATCCCTATTGGAGCAGACTGTCCCGGGAGTGACTCACTCGGGAGAGAGAAAAGGGTTAATGCCTCTCCCTCTGGGAGCAGACTGTTCCGTGAGTCACTCACTGGCAGGAGAGACAGTAAAGGGTTAACCCCCTCCCTCAGGGGGCAGACTGTCCCGGGAGTCACTCACTGGGAGAGGAAAGGGTTAATCCCCCTCCCTCTGGGGACTGTCCTGGGAGTCACTCACTGGGAGAGAGAGGAAAGGGTTAATCCCTCTCCCTCTGGGAGCAGACTGTCCCAGGAGTGATTCACTGGGAGGAGAGAGAGGAAAGGGTTAATCCCCCTCCCTCTGGGGACTGTCCTGGGAGTCACTCACTGGGAGAGAGAGGAAAGGGTTAATCCCTCTCCCTCTGGGAGCAGACTGTCCCAGGAGTGATTCACTGGGAGGAGAGAGAGGAAAGGGTTAATCCCCCTCCCTCTGGGAACACACTGTCCCAGGAGTGACTCACTGGCAGGAGAGAGAGGAAAGGGTTAATCCCCCTCCCTCAGGGGGCAGACTGTCCTGGGAGTGACTCATTGGGAGGAGAGAGAGGAAAGGGTTAATCCCCCTCCCTCAGGGGGCAGACTGTCCCGGGAGTGACTCACTGGGAGGAGAGAGAGGAAAGGGTTAATCCCCCTCCCTCAGGGGGCAGACTGTCCTGGGAGTGACTCACTGGGAGGAGAGAGAGGAAAGGGTTAATCCCTCTCCCTCAGGGGGCAGACTGTCCCGGGAGTGACTCACTGGGAGGAGAGAGAGGAAAGGGTTAATCCCCCTCCCTCTGGGAACACACTGTGCCAGGAGTGACTCACTGGCAGGAGAGAGAGGCAAGGGTTAATCCCTCTCCCTCAGGGGGCAGACTGTCCCGGGAGTGACTCACTGGGAGGAGAGAGAGGAAAGGGTTAATCCCTCTCCCTCAGGGGGCAGACTGTCCCGGGAGTGACTCACTCGGGAGAGAGAGGAAAGGGTTAACCCCCCTCCCTCTGGGAGCAGACTGCCCCGGGAGTGACTCACTGGGAGGAGAGAGGAGAGGGGTAATCCCCCTCCCTCAGGGGGCAGACTGTCCCGGGAGTGACTCACTGGGAGGAGAGAGGAGAGGGTTAATCCCCCTCCCTCAGGGGGCAGACTGTCCCGGGAGTGACTCACTGGGAGGAGAGAGGAGAGGGTTAATCCCCCTCCCTCTGGGAGCAGACTGTCCCGGGAGTGACTCACTGGGAGGAGAGAGGAGAGGGTTAATCCCCCTCCCTCTGGGAGCAGACTGTCCCGGGAGTGACTCACTGGGAGGAGAGAGGAGAGGGGTAATCCCCCTCCCTCAGGGGGCAGACTGTCCCGGGAGTGACTCACTGGGAGGAGAGAGGAGAGGGTTAATCCCTCTCCCTCAGGGGGCAGACTGTCCCGGGAGTGACTCACTCGGGAGAGAGAGGAAAGGGTTAACCCCCCTCCCTCTGGGAGCAGACTGCCCCGGGAGTGACTCACTGGGAGGAGAGAGGAGAGGGGTAATCCCCCTCCCTCAGGGGGCAGACTGTCCCGGGAGTGACTCACTGGGAGGAGAGAGGAGAGGGTTAATCCCCCTCCCTCAGGGGGCAGACTGTCCCGGGAGTGACTCACTGGGAGGAGAGAGGAGAGGGTTAATCCCTCTCCCTCAGGGGGCAGACTGTCCCGGGAGTGACTCACTCGGGAGAGAGAGGAAAGGGTTAACCCCCCTCCCTCTGGGAGCAGACTGACCCGGGAGTGACTCACTGGGAGGAGAGAGAGGAAAGGGTTAATCCCCCTCCCTCAGGGGGCAGACTGTCCCGGGAGTGACTCACTGGGAGGAGAGAGGAGAGGGGTAATCCCCCTCCCTCAGGGGGCAGACTGTCCCGGGAGTGACTCACTGGGAGGAGAGAGGAGAGGGGTAATCCCCCTCCCTCAGGGGGCAGACTGTCCCGGGAGTGACTCACTGGGAGGAGAGAGGAGAGGGTTAATCCCCCTCCCTCTGGGAGCAGACTGTCCCGGGAGTGACTCACTGCCGCCGGGAATGGTTAGCCCTGTTGCTGCCAGTGGAGAGGGCCTGAAAGGGTTACACGGTTCGGAGGCCTGATCGTGCAATGCTGCCCAGGGACGTTGGAGCCCGTCCTCCCTCCTCCCCTCCGGCTTGTCGAAGCAGCCCAGGGGCAGGCCCGGCCAGAAATAACAGCTGTTGCTCAAACATTTTGGAACTCTTGGCGAGGCTTGGCCGCTCTCCCGAAGGAGGAGACAGGCCCCGTACGCCCCTGACCCAGTAGGCGTCTGGAGGCGTCCTCTCCGCCTGCCCCGAGTGACCGCCCTCGAGGCAAAGACGGGGGCAAGGGGGGAGTCCAGCCGAAAAAAAGGAGGGCGGCTAATGTCGGAGGTGAAGGGAAAGAGGGGACACGGAGGGGGGGGGGGAGAGTCAGAGCGAGAGAGAGAGGGGGGGGGGGGGGGGCGCGAGTCCCGAGCTTCTGGCTGCCCTTTGCTCCACTTCCCGCCATCGGGGAATCAAACCGTGCCTCGCTCTCGGAGTCAAAAGGCCGAGGGTTCGAGCCCCCACTCCGGAGACCCGAGCCCCGCAATCCAGGCCCCCCGACACTCTCCCCGGTGCCGGGACAAAACAAAAAGCAGCCCGGGTCCCCGCTGCCGGCTGAGCACGTGAGGTCGGATGACTCCGTGGCGACGCCCTCCACGGTGGAACAGCTCCTCGACGCTCGCGCGAAGAGTGGAAATTTAGGCGGGGTGGGATAGGCTTTCGTTGGGCGTCGAGGGATATGGAGCAAAGGCGGGTTAATGGAGTTGATCTGACAGAATGGCGGAACAGGCCCGAGGGGCTGAATGGCCTCATCCTGCTCCTAATGTTCCAGTGTTTGTCGTACATCGAGCAGCAGAGGCTTGCGCCCATCTGTTTCACGTTGCCTCTGTGGGTGCATAACGAGCGCAGATCATTTGCTGCATGTGTCGTACATTAATGAGGACTCCAAACAAGACACAAAAACCATTAGGTGTACTCTTTCACTGAGGGGTACGGGGAGACGGCGGGATTGAGGGGCACGGGGAGACGGCGGGATTGAGGGGCACGGGGAGACGGCGGGATTGAGGGGCACGGGGAGACGGCGGGATTGAGGGGCACGGGGAGACGGCGGGATTGAGGGGCACGGGGAGACGGCGGGATTGAGGGGCACGGGGAGACGGCGGGATTGAGGGGAACGGGGAGACGGCGGGATTGAGGGGAACGGGGAGACGGCGGGATTGAGGGGCACGGGGAGACGGCGGGATTGAGGGGCACGGGGAGACGGCGGGATTGAGGGGCACGGGGAGACGGCGGGATTGAGGGGCACGGGGAGACGGCGGGATTGAGGGGCACGGGGAGGAAGGGGAGTTGTCCTTTTCCTGCTCGAGTTGCTTGCCCCCCACTTCCCTTACCCGTGCTCTCTACGTGTGTGGGCCTTGCTCTCTCTGCGATACAGCTGTCACTGTTTGCTGATCTGAGGGCACTGTCAAGGGAACCCAATCAAACCTGGTCCAGACTCGCTCGCTCTCTAATCCTGCGATGGGGGGGGGAGGGAGGGAGCAGGGAGGGTTAATGAAGATAAGACAGCTCCGAGGAATCAATGACGTCGCCATGGCGACGACGAGGCCTAGGCAGGAGTGGGTTGAAGAAATGCACAGAAACACGAGCTGGCTGAGGCTATAAACGTTGCTGGATTTGTCTGGTCGTCGAGGAATGTCGAGGTGTATCTCGCCACAGATAAACCTCACACAAACGGGGGGCACGTTCACAATTGCCCTCTTGGCCTTCAGCATTCCGTGGGGATGCCCCGGACGACAGCCTTCGACCTCTCTGGCCTCGGTCCCGGGGTCGCAGAAACGAAAGGACAGTCCAAGCCAAAAGTTGAATTGCGTCCTCCTGGCACGCAGCTCGCTCAAGATGCGCCCTCGGTCCCGTGTGACCCCGAGCTGAACTTTGACCCCCCTCCCCTCATATCCATCACTCGGACCTGCCTCCGTCTTTACTCACCTCCCTGCCCCCCTGAAATCCTCACTCGCGCCTTCTTCATTGAAGCGTACAAGATTCTGAGGGGGCCTCGACGGGGTAGATGCTGAGAGGCTGTTTCCCCCTGGCTGGAGAGTCCAGAACCAGGGGGCATAGTCTCAGGATAAGGGGTCGGACATTCAAGACTGAGATGAGGAGGAATTTCTTCACTCAGAGGGTTGTGAATCTTTGGAATTCTCTACCCCAGAGGGCTGTGGATGCTCAGTCGTTGAGTATATTCAAGGCTGAGATCGATAGGTTTTTGGACTCGAGGGATATGGGGATCGGGCGGGAAAGTGGAGTTGAGGTCGAAGATCAGCCACGATCTGATTGAATGGCGGAGCAGGCTCGAGGGGCCGAATGGCCTACTCCTGCTCCCATTTCTTATGTTCTTCGCCTCCTCCGAAGCTCTCCTCACCTGCCTGGTGAACTCGACATGTCTCACGACTGGCCCGAAACCCCACCGCACTGACCCTGGCCTCCACAAGGTCCAGCTCCTCCCCCCTCTCAGCCTCGCAGACCGCCACTGCGCTGTGATGCAGTCACTTCAAAATCCCCGCCCTCGTTCGCCAATCTCTCCACACGTGGCCTCCACTTATTTCTCCTGCCGTAGTCTAAGTCTGTGGCTTGGTGGGTCACCCTCTCGAGTCAGAAGGTCGTGGGTTCGAGCCCCCAACCAGGTCCCGACGCTCCCCCCCGCCCCCCCCAGTGCCGGTACTGAGGGAGCGCCGCACTGTGGGAGGTGCCGTCTTTCGGAGGACTGAATAGGGTAGAAGGGAAGGTGAGGAGAACAGAGAAGCAGCTGCTTAAGTGACGCCAAACTGGGTGTTAAAAGCCTACAGGAGGGAGGGGAGACCGAGGACGTGCAGGAATCCCATAGTGATGAGGGGGTAGAACGGAAGTGCAACGGAACTTGATGTCAACACAGACGTAGGAATTGTCAGACACGAAACAAGGTCCATCTGGTTCTCCTTCTACTGTCCTGGTAGTCGTATGATGCAACGGTAATGGAGTTGTCGACTAATCGTTGCAATCGATCTCCGTCGATTAATCTCCGACAGACCCAGGCACGAGGGGAGGGAAAACCCCCAGTGGTGGAGAGCTCTGGGAACCATAGGTCCAAAGTCACCTGTTCCTCCCGAGCCTCCTACACTCACCACAAGTCACGTCTCGAATGACTCGGGTACTGTATCCCCCAAAATGGTATTTTCTGAAGGAAATCGATGGAATTTGCGCTTGGATCAATCAACACTAACTGCTTCCATAGAGATTGGCCGCTCGCTCACTGAGATATTGTTTCCGCAGATTCGGTGTTGAATTTACCCCCCGCCCCGTCAAGTTTTACGACATAATCCTCCCCAAGAGGGCAGAGCAAACAAGGGTTAACCCCCCACCCAATGGGTATCAACCGGACGTCATGTGCGTCAGTGAACTGATCTCCCACAATCCCCTGGGGAACTCTCGCTCTGTCTGTCTCTCCCTCGCGCTCTTTTTCTCTTGTCCTGTCTCTCTCTCGCTCTCCCTCTCCCTCTGTCTCTCCCTTTTTGTCTGTCTCTCTCCCTCTCGCTCTGTCTCTCCCTCTCGCTCTGTCTCTCCCTCTCGCTCTGTCTCTCTCTCGCTCTCTCCCTCTCGCTCTGTCTCTCCCTTTCTGTCTGTCTCTCCCTCCCTCTCGCTCTGTCTCTCTCTCTCTATCTCTCGTTCTTTTTCTCTTGTTCTGTCTCGCGCTCTCTCTCCCTCCCTCTCGCTCTCTCTCCCTCCCTCTCGCTCTCTCTCCCTCCCTCTCGCTCTCTCTCCCTCCCTCTCGCTCTCTCTCCCTCCCTCTCGCTCTCTCTCCCTCCCTCTCGCTCTGTCTCTCTCTCCCTCCCTCCCTCTCGCTCGCTCGCTCACTCCCTCCCTCTCTCTCTCTCCCACCCTCTCCCTACCTTTCTCTCGCTCTCTCTCTCTCTCTCTCTCTCTCCCTCCCTCTCGCTCTGTCTCTCCCTCTCTCTCCCTCCTCTCGCTCCCTCCCTCCCTCTCCAGATAGTTATTTACACTCTCCTTTTCTGAGAAAGGGCCATGGGGTCCAAATTGAAGAAGTTATTCTCTCTCGAATTTTTTTTTTGGTTCTCTCTCTCTTTCTGTTTCTGTCTCTCTCTCTCTCTATCTGTCTCTCGCTCTGTCTCTATCTATCTTTCTCTCTCCCTCTCTCGCTGCCTCTCTTTCTCACTCGGTCTCTCTCTATGTCTCTCCCTCTCTCTCTCTTTCTCACTTAGTCTCTCTCTCTCTGCCTCTCTTTCTCACTTAGTCTCTTTCTATCTCTCTCCCTCTCGCCCTGTCTCTCTCTCTCTGCCTCTCTTTCTCACTCAGTCTCTCTCTCTCTCTGCCTCTCTTTCTCACTCAGTCTCTCTCTCTCTCTCTCTCTCTCTCTGCCTCTCTTTCTCACTCAGTCTCTCCCTCCCTCTCGCCCTGTCTCTCTCTCTGCATCTCCCTCTCTCTCTCTGCCTCTCCCTCTCTCTCTCTCTCTGCCTCTCTCCCTCTCTCTCTCTGCCTCTCTCCCTCTCTCTCTCTGCCTCTCTCCCTCTCTGCCTCTCTCCCTCTCTCTCTCTGCCTCTCTCCCTCTCTCTCTCTGCCTCTCTCCCTCTCTCTCTCTGCCTCTCTCCCTCTCTCTCTGCCTCTCTCCCCCTCTCTTTCTCACTCGGTCTCTCTCCCTCTCGCCCTGTCTCGCTCTCTCTCTCTGCCTCTCTCGATGTCTCTCCCACTCTCCCTGTCTCTCTCCCTCGCTCTCTTGATAATTTATAACGAACTTGACGCCAAACTATTCCATTTCCTGTTATTGTAACAGCAGTAGCCTAATGAATAGCAGAGCTCGAAGTCTTGGGCTGTTGTTTATCCCTCTGAAATGAGGGCGAGGACCCTTTACTGGATGTTTTCGAACGCTGTTCTGTGTTACAAAACGAGGGGAGGTGGGAGGGGGCGCAGGGGGACACTGAACATTTCCCAAACGCCACTGCATCGTGAAGGGGGCTGATATAATTCGAAGGATTGGGAATGGCATTTTTTTTTTTGGGAGATGAGAGTCTCCCCTCCAGCTGCCTCCCCTCTCCGCTCCCCGCCCTGGCTGCAGGCTCCATCTGCCCGTCGACCTCTGGCTCATTGAGCCATCGCTGATGTGGCTCAGTACTGACACTCTTCCCCCCCCGACCCGACCCCCCCGGTACTGAGGGAGCGCCGCACTGTCGGAGGGGCCGTCTTTCGGATGAGACGTTAAACCGAGGATCCCCGTCTGCCCCTCTCGTCCCAGCTGTCCTTGTCGTCCCAGCTCCCCACCATCGAGGATTAGTTGTGCAAGACCCTTGGCTGGAAAACAGCCCAGACCTTGGGCGGTGTTGAGCGTTGGCTGTTGGTGTGGAAGAATTCCCATTTCTCCAGCCCCTCGGGACGTCCCAAAGCCTTTCACAGCCAATGAAGTACTTTCTTGAAGTGTAGTCACTGTTGTAATGTAGGGAAACACAGCAGCCAATTCGCGCACAGCAAGATCCCACAGACAGCAATGTGATAATGACCAGATCACCTGGTTCTTTTTTTTAGTGATGTTGGATGTTGGATAAATTTTGGCCCCAGGACATCGGGGAGAACTCCCCCCCGGCCCCCCCCCCCTCCTGCTCTTCTTCCAATAGTGGCCGTGGGATCTTTCACGTCCCGCCTGAGAGGGCCTCGGTTTAATGTCTCATCCGAAAGACGGCCCCTCTTAAGAAGTGGGTTGCAGTGGGGGGGGGGGGGAACAGAACAGAGGTGGCGGCCCTGCCTCAGTGGGGGCCTCACTCTCGCCTCGGAGTCAGGAGGTCGAGGGTTCGAGCCCCCACTCCAGAGACTCGAGCCCCGTAATCCAGGCCCCGACACTCCCCCCGGTGCCGGTACTGAGGGAGTGCCGCACTGTCGGAGGGTCAGTACTGAGGGAGCGCCGCACTGTCGGAGGGTCGGTACTGAGGGAGCGCCGCACTGTCGGAGGGTCAGTACTGAGGGAGCGCCGCACTGTCGGAGGGTCGGTACTGAGGGAGCGCCGCACTGTCGGAGGGTCAGTACTGAGGGAGCACCGCACTGTCGGAGGGTCGGTACTGAGGGAGCGCCGCACTGTCGGAGGGTCAGTACTGAGGGAGCGCCGCACTGTCGGAGGGTCGGTACTGAGGGAGCGCCGCACTGTCGGAGGGTCAGTACTGAGGGAGCGCCGCACTGTCGGAGGGTCGGTACTGAGGGAGCGCCGCACTGTCGGAGGGTCGGTACTGAGGGAGCGCCGCACTGTCGGAGGGTCGGTACTGAGGGAGCGCCGCACTGTCAGAGGGTCGGTACTGAGGGAGCGCCGCACTGTCGGAGGGTCGGTACTGAGGGAGCGCCGCACTGTCGGAGGGTCGGTACTGAGGGAGCGCCGCACTGTCGGAGGGTCAGTACTGAGGGAGCGCCGCACTGTCGGAGGGTCGGTACTGAGGGAGCGCCGCACTGTCGGAGGGTCGGTACTGAGGGAGCGCCGCACTGTCGGAGGGTCGGTACTGAGGGAGCGCCGCACTGTCGGAGGGGCGGTACTGAGGGAGCGCCGCACTGTCGGAGGGTCGGTACCGAGGGAGCGCCGCACTGTGGGAGGGTCGGTACTGAGGGAGCGCCGCACTGTCGGAGGGTCGGTACCGAGGGAGCGCCGCACTGTCGGAGGGTCAGTACCGAGGGAGCGCCGCACTGTCGGAGGGTCGGTACTGAGGGAGCGCCGCACTGTGGGAGGGTCGGTACTGAGGGAGCGCCGCACTGTGGGAGGGTCGGTACTGAGGGAGCGCCGCACTGTCGGAGGGTCAGTACTGAGGGAGCGCCGCACTGTCGGAGGGTCGGTACTGAGGGAGCGCCGCACTGTCGGAGGGTCAGTACTGAGGGAGAGCCGCACTGTCGGAGGGTCGGTACTGAGGGAGCGCCGCACTGTGGGAGGGTCAGTGCTGAGGGAGCGCCGCACTGTCGGAGGGTCAGTACTGAGGGAGCGCCGCACTGTGGGAGGGTCAGTACTGAGGGAGCGCCGCACTGTCGGAGGGTCAGTACTGAGGGAGCGCCGCACTGTGGGAGGGTCAGTACTGAGGGAGCGCCGCACCGTCGGAGGGTCAGTACTGAGGGAGCGCCGCACCGTCGGAGGGTCAGTACTGAGGGAGCGCCGCACCGTCGGAGGGTCAGTACTGAGGGAGCGCCGCACCGTCGGAGGGTCAGTACTGAGGGAGCGCCGCACTGTCAGAGGATCAGTACTGAGGGAGCGCCGCACTGTGGGAGGGTCAGTACTGAGGGAGCGCCGCACTGTCGGAGGGTCGGTACTGAGGGAGCGCCGCACTGTCGGAGGGTCGGTACTGAGGGAGCGCCGCACTGTCGGAGGGTCGGTACTGAGGGAGCGCCGCACTGTCGGAGGGTCGGTACTGAGGGAGCGCCGCACTGTCGGAGGGGCGGTACTGAGGGAGCGCCGCACTGTCGGAGGGGCCGTCTTTCAGGATGAGACGTTAAACCGAGGGCCCCCGTCTGCCCCTCTCGGGTGGGACGTAAAAGATCTCACGGCCGCTATTGGAGGAAGAGCAGAGAGAGAGAGGGGGGAGTTCTCCCCGGGGACCTGGGGCCGATATTTATCCCACAACCAACATCACTAAAAAAAACAGACGATCTGGTCACTTATCACATCGCTGTTTGTGGGATCTTGCTGTGCGCACGTCTCCTACATTACAACATTCAAAACGAGCACTCGATTGGGGGTCGGTGGGGGCGAGCGTTTGTCGGGGCAGCTGAGCGGAAATGGGGTTCACTCGAGATGGGACAAGCCTGCCCCTCGAGACTGAGCAACATCTCTCTTCTGTTCAAGTGAGAACCGACAAACAAGAGATTTCTTGTCATTTTTGTTTTCTTCTTTTTGGAGACATCTGGCAGGTGGCCGGGCTGAATCCCTCACTTCCTGGCCTCTCCGCTTTTAATCAATCGGCATTCGCTTTCCGTGTCTCGATTTCGTCCCCGAGAGCAAGACGGAGAAAGAAGGACGAGACTGCACCAAGTTTTTTTTTTGCGCGACGAATTACATCGAGCTTACAGCATAGAATCAGGCCATTCGGCCCAACGGGTCTATGCTCCACTCCAGAGACTCGAGCCCCGTAATCCAGGCCCCGACACTCCCCCCACCGGCGCCGGTACTGAGGGAGCGCCGCGCTGTCGGAGGGGGCCGTCTCTCGGGATGAGACGTTAAACCGAGGCCCCCGTCTGCCCTCTCAGGTGGATGTAAAAGATCCCACGGCCGCTCTTGGATGAAGGGGGGAGGGGGGGGGGGGGGGGGGGAGTTCTTCCCGGTGTCCTGGGGCCGATATTTATCCCTCGACCAACATCATTAAAGCAGATTATCTGGTTATTTATCATTGCTGTTTGTGGGATCTTGCTGTGCGCAAATTGGCTGCCGCATTTCCTACATTACAACAGTGAGCACACTTCAAAACAAAATGTCACTGGCCGTAAAGTGCTTTGGGACGTCCTGAGGTCCTGAAAGATAATTTAGCATCATTCCTACGTTCTTTCTTGTAGATTGGCGGCTGCTTGTAAATCCTGGGTTCCTCCGCCATAGGCCCACCCCCTTCCCATTCACTCCCACTATACAGAATCCCAATGTGCCCACCCCCTTCCCATTCACTCCCACTATACAGAATCCCAATGGGCCCACCCCCTTCCCATTCACTCCCACTATACAGAATCCCAATGGGCCCACCCCCTTCCCATTCACTCCCACTATACAGAATCCCAATGGGCCCACCCCCTTCCCATTCACTCCCATTGTACAGAATCCCAATGGACCCAAACCCCTTCCCATTCACTCCCACTACACAGAATCCCAATGGGCCCACCCCCTTCCCATTCACTCCCATTGTACAGAATCCCAATGGACCCAAACCCCTTCCCATTCACTCCCACTATACAGAATCCCAATGGGCCCACCCCCTTCCCATTCACTCCCATTGTACAGAATCCTAATGGGCCCAACCCATTCCCATTCACTCCCATTGTACAGAATCCCAATGGACCCGACCCCTTCCCATTCACTCCCATTGTACAGAATCCCAATGGGCCCAACCCCTTCCCATTCACTACCATTGTACAGAATCCCAATGGGCCCGACCCCTTCCCATTGACTCCCATTGTACAGAATCCCAATGGACCCGACCCATTCCCATTCACTCCCATTGTACAGAATCCCAATGGACCCGACCCCTTCCCATTCACTCCCATTATACAGAATTCCAATGGACCCGACCCCTTCCCATTCACTCCCGGTTGTACACAATCCCAATGGACCCGACCCCTTCCCATTCACTCCCATTGTACACAATCCCAATGGACCCGACCTCTTCCCATTCACTCCCATTGTACAGAATCCCAATGGATCCAATCCCTTCCCATTCCCTCCCATTGTACACAATCCCAATGGATCCAATCCCTTCCCATTCGCTCCCATTGTACAGAATCCCAATGGACCCAATGAGTTCCCATCGGATATGAAAATACACAGCCCTCTTTACGATTTGAATGGTGAAGCCCAATTCCCCCCCAAGCTTCAATCAGCTCTCTTTAGCAATCGAAGGTAAGTCTGTTCATCCTTGGCCGACCTGAAAAGCTGCCGTTATAGTGGGAGTGTGAGAGGACTCACCGCAGGGTGGCTGAGCCCAGGAATAGATGACAAGCTGTCCCCACGTCATCAAAACACCTCGTTCTTCACACGCGCTGGGCCACTCTGATATATTGAGAACTTCACTGGCCCTTTCCACTCTCCGCTGCATCGGGTTTCGTTTCCCTTAAAGGGAAGGTGGCAACCAGAATGTTACCAGGGATCGGGTGTGCGGAGAGGCTGGAGAAGCTGGGACCGTTCTCCTTACAGCAGAGAAAGGTTAAGGGCAGATTGACCAGGATGGTACCAGGGATGAGGCACTGTCATTTCACTTTATTGTCTCATCCCGAAAGACGGCCCCTCCCACAGTGCGGCGCTCCCTCAGTACCGACCCTCCCACAGTGCGGCGCTCCCTCGGTACCGACCCTCCGACAGTGCGGCGCTCCCTCGGTACCGACCCTCCGACAGTGCGGCGCTCCCTCAGTACTGACCCTCCGACAGTGCGGCGCTCCCTCAGTACCGACCCTCCGACAGTGCGGCGCTCCCTCAGTACTGACCCTCCGACAGTGCGGCGCTCCCTCAGTACTGACCCTCCGACAGTGCGGCGCTCCCTCAGTACCGACCCTCCGACAGTGCGGCGCTCCCTCAGTACCGACCATCCGACAGTGCGGCGCTCCCTCAGTACTGACCCTCCGACAGTGCGGCGCTCCCTCAGTACCGCCCCTCTGACAGTGCGGCGCTCCCTCAGTACCGACCCTCCGACAGTGCGGCGCTCCCTCAGTACCGACCCTCCCACAGTGCGGCGCTCCCTTAGTACCGACCCTCCGACAGTGCGGCGCTCCCTCTGTACCGACCCTCCGACAGTGCGGCACTCCCTCAGTACCGACCCTCCCACAGTGCGGCGCTCCCTCAGTACCCGCCCCTCCGACAGTGCGGCGCTCCCTCAGTACCGGCACCGGGGCGGGGAGTGTCGGGGCCTGGATTACGGGGCTCGAGTCTCTGGAGTGAGGGGGGGCTCGAACCCGACTCCGAGGCGAGAGGGAGACCGACTGAGCCAAGCTGACACATCTTGCTGGCGGGGGGAGGGAAATTAAACTCCATTTGAAGCACATTTTGGCCATCGTGAAAATAGCGCAGATAAGAGTTTCGCATAAACATGTTATATAAAGTCCCATAAAAATCATACACAGAGGAAATTAAACCCCCGGGAGGGGGAAATCAGGATCAGTCCCTGGTTCTGGTAAGGCTTAGCCCTCGCGCAAGAGGCAAATGGATGTTGGAATTGGAAATTCCGCTCTCCTGACGGACTGCTATCCTCAACCAGGAGCCAAGTCATTTGCAAAGTGCAAGGCGGCTACTGCTGGCAGCTCGGTAAACTGCACCCGACAATAAATACTTCATTTCACTGAGCAACGAGGGGAGAACCCATTTGCCAGTCGGTTTCTGCTTCTGGTCTGCGTGTGTGTGTCTGCGTGTGTGTGCGTGTCTGCCCGTGATCTGTCTACGTGTTTGTGCGTGTGTCTGTGTGCATGTCTGTCTTTGCGTGTGTTTCTGTGTGCCTTTGTATGTGTTTGCGTGTGAAAATGTGTTGTGTCTGTGCATGCGTCTGTCTTTGTGTGTGTTTGTGTGTCTGCCTTTGTGTGTGAAAGTGTATGTGTGTGTTTGTGTGTCCTGTGTGAGGACAGAATTGGGGCTTATATGTGAGACCCCTCCCGCCTCACCTAGTCGAATATCCTACTCCCAATCACAGTCTGAGCTGGCACATAATGAGCAGCCACTGAGCTGAGGGTACTTACCATGCCCACTATTACCCGGATCCCAGAACGAGTCGGGGGGTGGTGGGGGTAATATTGGGAGACCAAAATACGACTGACATGTCGTTCCCATCCTGTGTGACCCACAGGATCGGCAAATGGCCGTTTCCCCCGGGACACCTCAGACAAACTCCCTACCTGCGGCATCTCACGCCTGCTTTGGCCGAGGAATTCCAGCCGAGCCCTTCTCCGACTGGCGAAGGGACCCCCTGCAGTTTTAACAGGGGAATGAATGCCGGGCTTTAATCATCTGAAAGCCCTCGATCAGATCACCCCTTAATCTTCTACACTCGAGGGATACAAGCCCAGTCTGTGCGACCTGTCCTCGTAATTTAACCCTTTTAGCCCCGGTGGCGTTCTGGTGAATCTGCCCTGCACCCCCTCCAAGGCCAATATATCCTTCCTGAGATGCGGTGCCCAGGACTGAATGCAGGTCTCTCCAGAGGGGGCCTGACCAGAGCTCTGGACAGCTAGAACATTACTTAGTATTCCAGTCGCCTCGAGATAAAGACCAATATTCCAGAAGTCTTTTCAATTTATTCTTTTATCCCACTGCAAGCGGTGGATTTGACCTCCCGGAATTTTGTGGGCTAGCACCAGGAAAAATGAACCGCGAGACGATGCGTCAAAAACGGCCACTGAGGGCCTACAGCCGGTATCAGTCGTAGCTCAGAGGGTCTCGCTGCCCCGCCCCCCCATCTCGGAGTCGGAAGGTCGAGCGTTCGAGCCCGCACTCCAGAGACTCGAGGCCCGACACTCCCCCCCCGCCGGAGCCAGCATCGAGGAGCGCCGCGCGGTCGGAGGGGCCGTCTTCGGGACGAGACGTTAAACCGAGGCCCCCGCCCTCTTCAGTGGCTGCTTGTTATGTGCCAGCTCAGACTGTGATTGGGAGTAGGATATTCGACTAGGTGAGGCGGGAGGGGTCTCACATATAAGCCCCCAATTCTGTCCCTCCCCGGCCGCTATTGGAAGAAGATAGGGGGATTTCTCCCCGGTGTCCTGGGACCGATATTCATCCCTCAACCAACACCACCCAAAAAAAAAACCAAACAGCTGATCTGGGTCATTCATCACATTGCTGTTGGTGGATCTTGCTGTGCGCAAATCGGCTCCGGAGTCGCCTGCGTTGCAGCTTGGCCACAAGAACGTCTACAGTGGCCGGCGAAAGGCGGTGAAAAACCTTTTCTTTTCGAGGTACCTTCAAGAAAAAAAAAAATGACCCCAAAGACTGTCCTCAACACTTGGCCAATGTCAAGGGAGAAAATGCCGGAAAGCGGATTCGCCCCTTGCCAACTCGTTGCGACAGTTGAGGCCGGGGCGGCTCTTTGCGACAGTGCGGGCAGGCGGCCGAGCGACTCCCACTTTACGGCGGGCGGGAGGCGAGCGGCGGCCCCTCCAAGATGGCGCGAGGCGGTGAGTGGCCGCCGGCCGATTTTCCCGTGACATTAAAAGCTCCAACGAATTACAAAGTATAAGTAGTTTACTTGCGGTTTTAATGAATGTTTTTCCTTCTCGTCTGCTTCCCCTCCAGGGAAAAAACAAAGATTGAGGCGTCAGGCCAAGGCCCGGAGACGGAGCCAGGTGAGCGACGGCCAGGGAGGAGGGGAGGGCGGGACTGCGCCTGCGCGCCGCGGTGCCCTCTGGGGGTTGTAGTCCTCCCCGCCCGCGCGGGCTATTGTGGGGCGGGGACTACACTACCCACCGTGCACTGCGGCAGCGTCTTGCTCTGTGTCTCTCTCCCCCTTTGGAGGTGGAGAGGGAGGGGAACTACAACCCCCAGCGGGCATTGCGGTTAAAGGTACAGGCACATGGTTCCAGCTCTATCATTTAAAGGGCACTGCCCCCCTTATTTCAAAAGGA